>NC_142362.1:38601313-38633813 GCF_059441175.1 Urocampus carinirostris | reverse complement strand
TAAAGATCAAACGTTTAGATTTTAAATAGGATAGTATGCTAAAAAACTTGGAGGTTTAGGCATGTCTGTGACAAATGTTTTTTCCCAGCCGCAAACATTTAGAAATAAACAGCATGTTTTTTTCCTTTGATGTTAAGAAATAAATACAAAATGCGTCATCCCACAGAGGATAATGGAACTTTTTAAACAACCTTGTCGGTCATTATTGATCTCTGTAAACTGAAGCAAAAAAGGAAAATAAATACTCTCCAAATGGGCACCACTAAGTGTCTATCTCTGCACTTAAATTCCCATAAAGGGTGTTTGGGGATTTATTTTATTTGAGGCAAACTTTGCGATTATTTAGTCGAGCATTAGTGCATGGATTATCTTAACTTTTTCCTGACATTAGATTGCTGGAAAATCTGGTCAAGGGGTGTCAAATGGATGGAAGGACCAAATAAAAGATTATGTTAGAGCAGGGGTCGGGAACCTTTTTGACTCAAAGAGCCATAAAAGCAAAATATATTAATTTTATTTTGGGAAAGAGCCACACCATATATTATGAGACAAATTTACTAAATTGCTAAACCCGCGCCCCAGACAAAAGCTTAGTCTTCAGCACATTTATTTTTGATGATTTGATAAAAATTATGAAAAGAGAATAATGCCAGAGCCCGTGTCCCAAAATCAACAAACATACCACTTTAAACTTGTCTTTCTTGCAATTACTCAAGATCGGTTAAACTCATTTTGACCCTTTTTTTTTCATACATATTGGTTTCAAAACCAGATGTAAGCAGTTATTTTGTAAAAACGTCACAACATTCTGCAAACAGGGAGCCTGATGTGCTTATCTATGGCGCAGACGGCGTAGGGCGAGAGATGGGAGGGAGTGCTTGCACTTTTTGCATAGCTCCACCCATCCCTCCCACTCACCTAATCAAAAAACTTTAAGTTCTCTCCCGGTGTTTTGGCGTATTTACAGTGTGTTCTGTGGATTCATCATAAGGTATCTGAACACTGAAGACAGATAATATAGTGAGGTTTTATATAACGGATTCTTTAGCGATGTACAGCCAGAACGAGTTTTTTTTTTTTTTTTTTTTTTTTTTTTTTTTTTTTTTCTCGTGTGACACCTTGACTGTAAATTGTAGTGAAAAACGTGCCCTATATATTCTGCCAAGCACTACTTCAGTGTCAGCTTTGGTTTGGCTTTGTGTGTATCTGAACAGAATTAGTAGCTTACGTTTTGGACGAGATGGAGAAAATTTGCATGCAATCAAATTTGTCTCCGAGCCACGGGTACTTATAGAAAGAGCCATATATGGCTCGCGAGCCATAGGTTATCCGACCCCTGTGTTAGAGGCTGAGGACCAGACTCATCGGATGTTGAAACATTTCAAAACGACGCAATTAGTTTAGTGAACCTAATTGAACCGACTGAAAATCTAACAAATGTATGTATAAGATCAGATAAGTAACGCAATATTTAATAACACTGGTGAGGCACCTTCTCAAGGTTTTTATTTTCATTATGCTGAGATTTTTGAGTTTTTTTCCTCGCCTGCATGTTGGTTTAAGATCAGTGAATGGTGTAACTGTTACCTGTGCAGTCATTTGAGATATTTTATGATTAAGGGCTATTCAAATAAATTTGACTTGACTTGACTTATGGCTTTGTCAGTAACAAAACACACATTTTCTTGATATAAAAAATCCTTATGCATGCAAATTAAACTGAATAATCCAGTATTATTCAGGCCCCATTAGTTGTTTATATTCTATATTTGATAACAAATGGCTAAAAGATTTTAAAGAAAAAATAATAACAACTTTCTATCATTTAGTAAACTACAATAAAATAAAGTGCAAGGAGAACGTCCAGTAAAGGAAAATACACAATGATGCCTGGTGTAATCAAGATCATCTCTGTTTTTATCACAGTTTCCCGTTTTTCAAGTCCCCGAATGACACCCCGACTGAGCAGGAAGAGGGCGCTATCCATCTCCCCACTATCAGATGCGAGCATTGACCTCCAGACCATGATCCGCACCTCTCCCAACTCCCTGGTTGCCTACATCAATAACTCACGTTCTAGTTCAGCTGCAAGCAGTTCATACGGACATCTCTCAGTTGGAGGAATCAGGTATGCATATTAGTCAGTGTCTTTCATGTGCCAATGTTTTGCGCAAGCTGTTAACCGCGCAAACTGTTAACCGCGCAAAAGCAACGAGGAAATTTTGAATATTGCAAAAGGTTTTACGCTCTCATAGGCAAAATACATGTTCCAAAAAAGAAAACTGGCAATGTAAAAGCAGGAATTAGTACAAAAAAACAGAAGAAGAAAAAACGTAAAAGAACTTTTGAATATTGCAGAATGTATTTATCATCTCATGAGGTGGTTTACAGTCAAAAGTGAACTTTTTAGCAAAAGTAGAATAGAAACGCATTGAACAACTGACCTATAGCTAAGCCCCATCCCCTTTACTCACTCGTACATTCTGTGGCAAGTGTTACAGTAGGAGACATTTTGCAGGAGGCAATTTATGTTTTTGGGGCCCAAAGAGATCACATAAAATCTCAAAGTCACCAAAAGGGCCCTAACTATGCAATGGAGGGTTATATTAAAGGTTATCATTGTTGAGAAGGTTGAGGAAAAGCTTCAGCTAGTCTAAGTCAAAGCCGCATATTTTCCCAGGCGAAGCCGTTTTAGGCTACCAAGAGTGCCTTTCCGTCAGTTTGGTTCTTCAGTATTTAGTTGTATCATTCAGCATAGCATTGACAACATTTGTAATCTTTGGTATTTACAGCTAAGTTACAGAAGCTAAGCTGCAAAAGATATTGTATAGGCAAGCTTCAGACTGCAGAGCCCAATGCACAATTCAGATTTTTTGGGGTAAATTCCTAAGTTGATGAGAGCCCCTTGGACAACAGCTAACAATCACGTATAAGTACCAATGAACAAACACATAACAGGGCGAGGCTTAGCCATAGGTCAATTCCAGCCGTCATCCCAATTAGGTGACGTATGTTTGTCCAAAGTCATGATGAGCAGTCATAATTTGCTGAATACTTTTCAGGAAAGAATAAGAGCACCTAAAATATGCCACTACCTAAACAAAAGTTAATAAATACCGTAAATTCCAGACTAATAACTGCTACTTTACTTTTCTACATTTTAAACACCGCGACTTTAAATATAGAGCGGCTTATTCTCTTTTATATTTATAGTGGCACCGAGGAAAATGTTCAGCCGTTTTTTTTATTTATTTATTTATTTATTTTTTAATCACATGTGCTCTAAATACAAACCACCTCGCCAAAAATTGGAAACGTACACGACACCCGTCAAGAAAATGTAGTCAATAAATTTGGCAACATTATTCATACATTTTACAGTACTTGAATATTGATATATACGAATATATTATAATATATACGAAATATCCGAATTAAACAGCAGTGGAAAATTTCAAAAACGCTACACTTATCTTTCCATACTTTTGGAGTCAATGTCAGGTTGCTGAAGTTTTCTTTTATCAATAATAAGTGAAGGCAATTTGTCAGTGGCAACCACCACTGACAACAACACAAAGACACGTCTGTGTTGCAATCAGGCACTTTTTTCCACAGTATGGTTGCACTGACCTAAAATACAAGTTGGGCCAAAAATGTAAATCACTACGTTCGCGTCAGGTTGGGATTCATCTTTGGCTCTTTTGCCTCGGCTCACTATTTTTCAAATCATATATTATCAATAATAATAAAACATTACGCACTAAATGATTTAGTATTTTTTTTTTTTTTTGCAGGAGATCCCTGAAATAACTATACAATATCATATACATAAATATTTACATATATATATATATATATATATATATATATATATATATATATATATATATATATATATATATACTGTATATATATAAATAGGAAGCTTATGAATAACTCAGGTTTGTTTCTATTTTATTAGCTTAGTCACAATTTTATTAAGTTTAATATATATATATATAATACACATATAATAAAATATACATAAAAATATTCACAGATCTACAAAATAAATTGTAAAATACAGAACAATTTTAGCTTACATATTTAAAGTCGAACAACAACAAAAAATCCCTGAAAATGCAAAAAAAAAATCTTTACAACTCTCAACTCTTAAGTGTTATTAACAAATGATAAAATCCCCTCTAAAATAATTATTAAAAGTTTCATTTCAACCAATTCAGACTCAGATCCTATGAAAAACACGTAATAAATATGAAGTAAAATAAAGTAAAACAAAAAGCAAAAGATCCGCTGTCAATTGAAAGATTGAATGTACTCTGCTTGGGTGCAATTAATATTGTTAAAATTAGTCAAAATGTGGCTCATTTTTATGTTTTTATACATACAATACTTTATTTTTTTGTCTTCCATATTGAACTAAATTATGACCCAACACATATGAGGCCCTTTTCGTGTTCGAAACAAGTGTGCGTGTATTGTTGAAGCAGAATTCATGTCAGTTTATCCCAGCCCATTGCCAAAAGATTGTAGATCATAGATACGAACAGCTCAAATTAGCAGGATTTTAAAGTTACTGGAAAATTTGAAAAATTGGCCTTGAAAGTGCTTGGATTTGGCCATGATCAAGGTGTATGAATGAATGAATGAAAACTTTATTTGAAGATTAACCCTGTATGAACCCTGTGTAATAGTCTTACCCTTTTTATCAATCGTAGTCCGTCGTTCAGTTTCCCTCATCCCATCAACCCGGTGGCGTACCAGCAGTTGTTGTCTCAACAGAGGAATCTGAATGCCTTTGGCCACACCCCCCCTCTCATTCACCCACCACAGTCTTCGTTTGCTGCCCGCCAGTATTCCTTGGCCTCTCCACCTTTGGGCACCCCTCGAAGCAACACCAACTCAGAAGCTAACCAGGTGAGAAGGGAATTGATTATCAAAATAAATATTAGATGAGTCAATCTTCAGCTTTTGCCCTATCCATAGACAATAAACATCATGGACATGAAACCCAGCCCTTCAAAGATGTTGAGAGATTAGTGTCATTTATACTTCAAGTAGGTAGCCCAAAAAAACCCAACTGTTATTTCAGTTAAGGCAATCAATGTTTCATTTTTGTTTTTTCGCACATTGAAATAGGAGTGCCTCCTTGATACCATACTTGATGGACTGAAAAGCAGTTTGGGCTGATCTCAATAAATAATAATATTCATTTTTGTTGTAAACTAAAACTTCATTCTACCTTTTACTAATGATTTTTTTTTAAAATGTTAGCACTTGATAAGTTTAATTTTATGGGCAGCACGGCGGCGCAATGGTTGGCGCGTGTGCGGCACAGTTCTGAGGGCGTGAGATCAAACCTCCTGTGTGGAGTTTGCATGTTCCCCCCGTGCTTGTGTGGGTTTCCTCCGGGCACTGCGGTTTCCTGCCACATTCCAAAAACATGCATATCAGGTTAATTGGCTGGTTCAAATTGTCCCTAGGTGTGAATGAGCGAGTGAATAATCTGTCCCTGTGTTCCCTGCAATTGGCTGGCAACCAGTTCAGGGTGTCCCCTGCCTACTGCCCGAAGATGGCTGGGATGGGCTCCAGCGACCCTACTGAGGATAAGAGGTGCAGATAATGGATGGATGGATGGAAGTTTAATTTTAGTAGACACTCAAAATAAGGAGAGAAGACATCAATGGATTTACTTGCAAAGAAAAGAGGGGTTTCCAAACCTCTGATAAGAAATTCCAACCTGTTTTAAAGGCTTACTTCTGAGCCCTTTCTTTCTAAATATCTTAGGTTACAAAAGCAGATGCTCCCTATAGGGCGTGTAATTCAATGATCATCAACCTTTGTAACTATTTCTGCAGGTGCCAAAATGAATCAGTCCCTCCCACTCATACACATTGATTAATGTTAAATAGAGTTTATTTTCTAACGCCATAAACCATTTAAAAGCCATAGCTTCATATTTAGGTCAATTTTAAAATCTTTCAGAAGTTCAAACTACTCTTGTTGTAACAAATGGCTTTCCTTCTTGCAATCAATGGTAAAAATTTGATTTATTTCACATTTCCTTGTGGCTTAGGCGATCATTACGCAGTCTAAATTGGATAAGAGTTGTAAATGTTTGACTTCCTTTCTCCAGAAGTCAATCCATGATTGTGCACTCTTAATGATGCTTAAAAATGAATCACGAGTGATGTTACACACGTGTATTTTGGGGGTCTGATTTGAATACACAGTGTATATCTGTGTGTCGTTCTTTTTAGATTGAATAAGGGCCCTAATAGGTTGTCACAAGAAAAGGACCATGAAAAAAGCTTGCAATTTGCTTAGAGTGGTGTCAATCAAAGGGTCATAGGCTACAGCCATATTAGAAATCATGTGACGAATTTGTTCATTTTTAAAGGGGATTTATGGAATGAAACATACTGATTACAACAAGGATCAGCAAACGATGCATCTTTTGGCTTTAACGTCTTTTTGGGAGTAAATACTTTACACCGTTGAATTCACTAATGATTCAAAATAACGACTGCCATGGGATGTAACTGGTGACCTATGCCAGTGTCATAGTTTTCGGGTATCTTTTTTTCAGACTCATAGTGATGTTTCTGTGTTGAGTACATTTTAAAATAGTCAGTCATTGTATCTTGAATCCCAAGAGTTTACGTTTTCCAATTATATGTGGCATGACATATTTCAGTGACCGGTGACATTGTACAGACACAACTTTGTTTATCAACAGTCCGATGGCCCACCCGCGGGCCATCAGAACGTTAAGGAGTTAAGTCACTGCATCTGGTTGTGCCATGACAATATTTGTGGCTACATGATGAGGTCTACCATACTTTATCTGTCCCTTAGAATGCAAGTGGTGACCAAGCAGTAAGCAGCACAGTCAACCCGTTAAACTGCAAAAGGACAAAGGTTAAGATGGAGGTAGAAGGACCTCTTTCCATTTCACCAAGCTCTGTGGTGAGTACAGTAAAGACACAGGACCTTTCTGAAACCAGTTTTTGGGTGTTATTTAACCCCTTGTAGCAGAAAATCAAGCAATAAACCAAGTATATTACATTAGAAGGAACAAGTTGAGGGGTTGTGGCATCTATTTTGGATGCCCTCTGGAAACCTCCCTGGAGAGGTGTTCTTGGCATATACAGTGGAACCTCGATTCTCGACCATAATCCGTTCAAGAACCCTGTTCGAAAACCGATTTGGTCGATCACCAAAAATCGTTTTTGCCATTAAAAGTAATGTAAAATCATTTTAATCCGTTCCAACACCCTGACCTGAACATGAAGCTAACCCAGGCTAATCGTACGTTTGCGTTAGTGTAATCTTCCGTACGAAAGATTACGCTAACATGAACGTGTACAACTAAAAAAATCAGGTCGTTTACACGTCATTTAGCACCCGGGTCTCCACAAAAAGTGGTGAGCGGTTAAAGGATAAAAAAAAGAATTATGAATAGGATTTCTTACCTTTGTGGTGCTTAGCAGAAGCCATGCTGTATGTATAGCAAGATCGGAAACTCGCACACCTTCTTCATATTTTGCTATTATTTCTTTCTTAAATGCAATAGTTGTACGCACTACCCTTCTTTTTTCACCTGTAGCAACTTTGCTGCTTGCACCGACCTTCTTGGGAGGCATAATTAGAGGCTAAAACACTCCGTTCAAGAGTTTGACCTACCCAGAAATGATTTTTACAAATATTTGCAACTAAGGCATTACCTCCAGAAACACGAGGAATGGGGGAAAATATGTAAGGAGCCAACTAAGGTAGAGGAATTATTAATATCGTATACAAAAGGGTAATCAATAAAGGGGGTTATATCAAAACTATATAAAGCCCTGAGAATGGATCTCAGTAATGAGGACATGGCAGTTAAGGAAAAATGGGAACAAGAAACTAATGTAGCGATAAAAGACAACGAATGGGAAAAAACATTGAAAGAGGGACACAAAATAACCAACAGCCCGACATGGAGGGAGTTTGAATGGAAAGTAAAAATGCGATTCTTCTATACACCCTCTATCACTTCAAAATATAAAAATACCTCAAATCTATGCTGGCGTAACTGTGGGGGGGTCGGTGACTTTACGCATATTTTCTGGAATTGCCCTGTAATATTAAATTTTTGGAGAAGTATCCAGAGAGAAATAAAATTAATCACGGGCTGGGAGTTGCGGTTGGACCCAAAGGCTTACGTAATAGGAATTTTGCCAGAAGAATTACTATCTGGTCAACAGAAATATATACTAAGGGTAATGCTTCTGGTAGCAAAGAAAATGATCACAGTGTCCTGGCTGAAACCACAACCTCCTGACATAAAACAATGGAGAGACAAATTAAAGCAAATGTACATTATGGAAAAAATCACTGCAAGACTTCAACTGAAACTTTGAGAAATTTGAGAAAAGATGGAAGCCTATCACACAAATTTTACTTGATGTCTAAACACCTCCCCCTATTTATTATGTGCGTTGTTTTTTTTTTTTTTTTTTTTTTTTTTTTTTTTTTTTTTTTGGGTGTATATTTTGATTTATTATTTTATATATATGTATATATATATATATATATATATATATATATATATATATATATATATATATATTTCTTTTTGTATGGATGTATTGTATGAACATTTATTCTTCCTTTCTATTAATAGTATTTTTTTCTTCTTTGTTGTTTCTTCTGTTATTTATGAGTGTGTCAAGTGTATATATTTTGTGTTGATGTATGATGGAGGAATCAAACCTCTGTCAAAATTGGTGTGAGAAATAAAAAGTGAAAAAAAAAAAAAAAAACACTCCGTTCACCGATATCTAAAGCGAAAGCAAAAAGAAATGCGCGCGCACGTCATAACAGTTCTTCATGAGGGGTACGCCGCTCACCATCGCACCGTAGCGTACCGCCGTTCGAACTCCGATTTTTTTGAACGAGAAGTGAAGCAAGAATTTCTCGAAATTTTTGGTCGAGAACCGATTTGTTCGAACTGAGAGGCGTTCGAAAACCGAGGTTCCACTGTAGGACTAAACTCCGGAGCAGTGAGTATAGTACATATTTAGGCTGGTAACGCTTATGTTGTTGTGGAAAATAGACTTACATTTGTAGAATAGAGTTGCATACATTTAGAAATGTAGAAAGACTTGCTTACAGTAGTGAGGGAATGTTGACATCATTCGAGAAGATCCTTGACAAGATAGTCGAGTTTACCAAAATGGGCATGAGACCTGCAAGGCCTTTCTTCAAGGACTCTCTGAGCAAACTGAGGCAACAACATGTCCTAATAAGGGTACGAACAACATGTCCGTGTTGATTACTGAGGACTAGGGCCGCCTTTTGGGCTGAAGCTATAAAAGCATTGTTATGTCTGGAGTTCTCTGAGTTCTTTTGGGATGACGAAATAAAAGGCTCCCCCTCATGGCTGGTTCCCGATGTACTTAATTCACGAAAGAAGACTTAAAAGATTATCGAACCTACATTTTCTCCTACAATGTATCCCCTTGTATGAGCTGGACAAAGTAGCTAGCCACAGGAAGGTCTGGGCATCCCTACTAAAGCTGCTGTAGAAGCTGTTGGATAGACATAGTAAAACAGTACAACAAAAACAGCTCTTTAAGAGGGCTTACCAATATGGTGTAGAATTGAAATCACAAATGCAAATCAATAACAGCTCTATCTATAAGGAGTTGGTTTTGTTAGCAGTATTGATAATGAAATACGTATAGACTCACAAAATTCTTACCAATTATTTTTACTACCGATCACGATTAACAGCCATTAATGTAATCAAGAAACTCATTACTCAGTATGTTTACATGGTGTTTCTCTGGTTATGCAAAGCGATGTAAATGCGGACTACGATCCAATTCTGGTCTTAGTCGGACTGCACAATCTGATTGAAAGTGTTGTGTTAGTCCTTTCATTCACGGATTAGTTGGACATGTATACCTGTTCGATTACTCATTCACAAACCTCGCACGCAAAGATTCTTCATCCGGAGATTATTTTTGATTTACTGGTGCAGCAAACAACTGTGGACTTGTAGTACAGAGACAAACGATACACGCAGTATCAGGCTTAACAAGCCTCATGTGTATTGCTTGATTTCTGCGGGACATTTCCATTTTGATTCTGTCTCCATGGCGAAAACTTCCAAATTTGTATCCATACAAATATAGTGTTACTTCATACTTCTGGTGAGAAAGTACCAACTCGTAAACACTTGAGTCGCAGTAATTGAGCTCACTTTTGGAGTGAGGAGGAATCAAGTTTGCAATTGGATTGCTAGCAAATCTCACGTATATGGGTATGTTCGTTTGTCCCTAGGCATGTAAAAGGTTTATTTGAATTGGTCCAAAAATCCTGATTCTTATTCTAGTCAGATGATTTCATACATGTAAATATACCCATTGGACATACTATACCCACAAGTCAGTTAACAACAACGTCACTTCCTAAACCTTGTTGACCCTAAATTATAGTGTAGATAATTGGAAAGGCATATCTCCAAGAACAATCTGCAAGACAACGAAAGCCCGATGAATCAGATTTATTGCACTTATTTCATCCCGTTGATTCTTAAAAAAAGAAAGGAAACGAAGGGCAACATATTTTGAAATGAACAAATTTCTTTAGAAGTAGTATTCAATTTTCACATTACACGGATCTCTTAACTGTCTGGGTCGTCAAGGCACCACTGAGGATGCAACTCTGGACAGCTCTCACCACAGCTTACAATTCTTGGCATGAGTTTGGGTGGAAAACTTGGCACCAGTCCACCCCTGAATGTTGCTGGCCCAGTTAGATTTACATATTCCTCTCCTCCTGCCCCTTTGGACTGTTCCCTGGAAAATGATCTTGGCCAGTCCTGATGATACATGTTTTTGTTTGGAGAAATTGTGAAAGCCTTGTAATGCATATTCAGAATGAATGACAACAAATTACATCACCAAGTGACCATACCACTGCAGTTTTTGTTTGCACAGTTGACAACAGTTCCTCGTTGGGTCCATCGTACCCTATGATCTTGTTGCGGACTGTTTGTCACACTGGCTGTATCTCTTGATGTCTAGACGTTTTATGTAGCAGTAATGGTTTTACATTTCATTAAATTACATTGTTGTGTCTCTTCTCCGTAGGAACCTAGCAGTGGCATGTTGGACCCACGTGAGGAGCTTGACAAAGATGAGTGCAAACAGGAACCTGAAGCCATATATGAGACCAACTGTCACTGGGAGGGTTGTTGCAAGGAATATGACACCCAAGACCAACTTGTACATGTGAGTAAACATTAAATCATATCAAAGTACATTTAAATCAAATCCAGGAGAGGGTTTCATTTTTGCTTATATGTTAGGACCAGCATCATCCATTTTGTACATTCCATTTCCAGGTTCAAATAATTTTAATGAACCTTGAAAGTTTCCCAACTCCAATCCGTGGTCACTGCTCTTTTACTGTTGCGTGGACACGCTTGACGTTAATAAGACTTCCTCCTCCTTCCAAATTTGGGCTGAGCCTTGCAGCTGTGTGCCCCTGACCCTCAACCCTTCAGCACCCTGACCTATAACCTTTAACTTTTTTTTCTCAGAAACACCCCCTTTTTTCTCAATCTCAGAAGTCCACTCATAAATCTGTCATCATGCCAGAAACTCTGGTTAAGAGAACGTACAGTGCCTATTCTAAGACAGACATTTGGAACCAACTTGCAATGGTTGAATAGTTTAATGGAGACAAGGAGGATCTTATTTGGCTAAGTTTTCCCTTTTTCTGATTCTGAGCTAGACTGTTCAACTCCATTGGCAACTTAAAAAAAAAAATAAGTTGGAATTATGCACATCTAATACTAATTTCCAAATGTAATTCATGAAAACAGGTTACTAGGAAATAACTAAGGTTAACAAGTAAAGAGGAAAAAACGAAATAAAATTGAGTTATTCATAAGCTGCCTAACAAAGTTATGTAAAACTGGGGTGACATTTAACCCTACTACTCAAAAACTTGAAAACGCCTGATGTTGGGAAGCTTAGCAGGGTTGGGCCTGGTTTGTATTTTGATAGGAGACCGCCTTGGAATACCAAGGCGCATGCTCTGCTGATTTTTGGTGTTGCCTCTTGAGTCAGCATGAGACGGTACCCGTGACAAGTTAGGGATCCCTTTGACCATCTAAGAAGCAATGGTAAAATGGAGACCTTACACAAGATTACAAAGAAATATAAGAAAACAGTCTGGTTAAGCCCATTTGTAAAAGTTCACTGTAGATTAAAAAATAATCCTATGAAATGGTATCATTCAACTTCTCCCCTCCACAGCTCTCCAGGGAAGATAGGAGCGCAGCGGCAAGACAAAACCATGTTTATCATCCAATAAATATACTATACTATACATAAACATGTTAATTAACCAATAAACTAATTAACCCAAATTGCAGGAGGAGAAAAAAAGCCAACAAGCCAAAACACCAGCGCGTTTCTCTATTATATAGCGCCGTTCTAGTTGGCCAAACACTCCATCAATCAATTAACAAACTACAAATCCTTGAAAAAAAATGCAATGTCTTACGATTACACTTTCACGCAACGTATCAATTCGATTTTGGCTAATAGTGGTGCCCTACTTAGAACCTTGTCAGTTAGCACTGCCCACCTCACAAAAAAAGTCACGATCCTAAAAAGTAGTGGTTATGTTCGTTTGTCGTGATTATCGATATTTGCTTCAACTGAAATGCTCGTTTAAGTGCTGTCTGCTAAGGTGCCTCTGGCCATCCGTCATGGCGCTCATTCTGCCAGGGAAGGCAATGTGACGCCACATGCAGAGTCAATAATCTTAAAGCAGGGGCTTCACACTATCATCCCGCGGTCTACAATTGGCCCCCGGGTTTACTTGTTTGAGACCCCTGCTTTGGAGGAATTGTCCGTAGTCTTCAAGTAAGATGAAGAAGTGGAAGATAGATACAAGTCGGTGAAACATCTTTTACTGAGGAAGTCATTTCCGCTAGTCCAGGGGTGGGCAAACTTTTTGAGTCGCGGGCTGCATTGGCTTAAAGATTTTTTTGAAAGGGCCCGGTGGAGAAAAAAATGTTGATTACATTTTTTGTATATAGCGATACAGTCTCGAATAAGAACCTCAGCAATACCAGAGTGTAGCTCCTATGCTGTTAGACAGAGGGAAAAAAAGCTACTGGACTTGTCCTAGGTTTGAGGAGTGGTAATATTTATTTGGTTAATTATGTTTAATTTCGGGCAGCATGGCAGGGCAGTGGTTAGCGCGTGTGCGACACAGTTCTGAGGTCATGAGATCAAACCTTCCTGTGTGGAGTTTGCATGTTCTCCCCGTGGGTTGCGTGTGTTTCCTCCGGGCACTTCAGCTTCCTCCCACATTCCAAAAACATGCATGTCAGGTCAATTGGCCGGTCCAAATTGTCCCTAGGTGTAAATGAGCGAGTGACCTGTCTGTCCCTGTGTGCCCTGCGACTAGCTGGCAACCAGTTCAGGGTGTCCCCTGCCCACTGCCCGAAGACAGCTAGGATGGGGTCCAGCACCCCCGCAACCTTACTGAAGATAAGCGGTGCAGATAATGGATGGATGTATGTTTTATTTATTTTTCATTTTGATAGCCGGTCATCTACTCTAATTTCGTTGTTAACCTATTTTTAGTAGCAAAATTAACGTTAATCTGCACTGATAGGGTTTAGAATTAACAATCAATCTATTTGGTGTCAGAATAAGTTACTCAGTAATACACTTTAAATTTCAATGACAGTTTAAATGAATGTCAATGAGGTTCATTAAATAAGCAAAGAAAACACAATTCTAATGTTTTCCAGTTCAGGGGATCTCAAATGCATATGTGGAGTAGCACCTTTTCTGTTACTGGCTCCATCTAGTGTTGAAATTGAGAAGTGCAACAGAGTTGAGCTCAAGCGCCATGTGCGGGCCATACTCGACTATATTTTCAGAATTTGCTGCGGGCCAATAAAAACTAGTTGGCCCGCGGGCCGTAGTTTGGACACCGATGCGCTAGTCCATCATTTCTTTACACTCAAGCTTGCAGGCAGCCTGTACAAACAGACAGTTTTTATTTATTTTTTTAAATCTACTGTTGACAGAGGCACAATGCTTGCTAGAGATTATTTATGGCTGCCTTACTCGCAATGTGTGTCATTATTGTGCGAGTGCTTGTGGGAAAAGACAAGAACTTGCTGACTCATTCATGTTGTCAAACAAAGATCTGTAGCAATGATAAACACATATGCCTCACTGTGTTTGTGGCTTTTTATTTAGGCGAAGCACAAAAAAAATCATCCATTAATTATCTAAAGGAAACAACAAAATATTTGCACAAGAAAACCATGTACAATCAATAATATAATACTTTAATGTGCCCCGAGGGAGTAGGCTGAAGCCAAAGCTTTTAAGTGCCTACCTACCCCTCTTTTGTTTATCTTTGCAAGAAAACCAAAACTTACACCATAAAAAGGAAATTAGAAGAATAGAATAGAATAGAATAGAATAAAATAGAATGCCTTTATTGTCATTAAATTGAGTAACATGAAATTTAAAACTGCTCCATATTTTGCACATATACAGAAAGAATTAAAAGTAACATAGCATTTAAGTTGTTTGATTACCGTTATGCTAAAAGTAGTTATCACAACAACACAACACAAGACAGAACACAACCAAATAGCCCAGTTGACAGCAACTGAAATAGCAGCGATCAATGACAAATATTGGTTATTTACATACCGTAAATTCGGATTATAAGCCGCTACTTTTTTCCCCAAATGTTCAGCCCTGCGGCTTATTCAGTGAAGCGGCCAATTTATGTAATTTTTCTAACGGCCACCAGCGGCACTCGAGTACAAAAGGTAAGATTTAGACCGGTGGAATTGTGTGCCGAGGTAAATTACATCTGCATCCTCTTAGTTTACGTTCGAATTGTCCGTATGACAAAGGTTCGTTCCGATTATGAGGAAAACGCCCTTGATGGCGACAGTTATTCGGAGAAAGCTGAAGACTGTTTAACGTGAATTTCGCAATTGCATTACGGCTTTTTTTAACAGCTGCGCATTATGCGTTGCGAGCGTGTTAGGAGTAGCGTGGTGGTACCTTTCACAGGCACGGTTTTCGATGAAAGTTATATTATTATTATTAAAGCTTTGAAAACTCTCTCGGTGTACCGTCTTTCTTTGTAAATATGTGTAACCATGTATAATATGTATTTGCAACTGTATATTTTTGTAATGTATTTAGTTTAGAAACTTATTGTGATATGTTTTCTACGAGCGAATCAAAAAGAAGGGGCGGAGCAAACGCGGGCTGACGGGAAGTGGGGTAAAGCTGAGTTAAATCTCTTTGTTGTTGCAGCGGACAATAGTGGATATATATTTTTCCTACCCTTAACTTTGGAAATATAAATTTTTTTCGTTGGATTGCTTTTAACGGGACCTGGACTTTAAAGGTTTGTATTAAATTCTACCTACCGTTATCATTTTCCGTTCATGTTGCTGATTGTGGTGGGTGGATTGTGTATTATATCTGCAGTTACAATCGCGGCACCTAAAGTCAGGTTTTGGGTTAAACTTGTGACTGTGTTACATGTTTAAATGTTGGCGCATGCGGCTTATATACAGGTGCGGCTTGTGTAACGACAAAACTAATTATGTCCGCAAAATGTGGTGCGTGCGGCTTATAATCAGGTGCTCCCTATACTCCGGATTTGTTGCAAATGACATTCCGTGCAAAGTACAGTATATCAGTTCAGTGCAGATCTGAATTAAGCATTGTGACAGTTTTAGGGAAGAAGCTGTCTCAGAGTCTATTTGTTCTGGCCTGAATTGATCAGTTTCGCCTACCATAGGGTAGCCGGTTGAACATTTAGACGCCGGGGTGAATAATGTCCTTGATGATGCCTTTTGCTCTGTTCAGGAATTTGGAATTGCAAACGTCATACAAGGAAGGCAGTGGTGTGCAGTATCTGTCACCCTCAGCAGCCTCCTCCTGTTTGCTACTGTGCAGCTTGAGTGCCAAACTAACCCAGCGTAGGTCAGCTGGCTCTTTATGGTGGAAATGACACTTCAAACCTGCAATTATATACTAATATCAACTCCTATAACGTATAATATCCAAAGAAACTCTTAATATATTAGTTCTCAAACGGATAACTACTGCTATCGAAAATACATATTCTATATCTCATCTCATCTCATTAGCTGCACCGCTTATCCTCAGTAGGGTCGTGGGGGTCCTGGAGCCCATCCCAGCAATCATCGGGCAGTGGGCAGGGGACACCCTGAACTGGTTGCCAGCCAATCGCAGGGCACACTGGGACAGACAACTCGCTCGCTCATTCACACCTAGGGACAATTTGGACCGGCCAATCCACCTGAAATGCATGTCTTTGGAATGTGGGAGGAAACCGGAGTACCCGAAGGAAACCCACACAAGCACGGGGAGAACATACAAACTCCGCACAGTAAGTCTGGTAGCTGGATTTGAACCCACACAGGAGGTTCCCAAGTCCATAGAACTGTGCCGCACACGCGCTAACCACTGCGCCGGCGTGCTGCCCATATTCTATATGATTTTTTTTTAATTGATAAAAATAAGGGAAATTTTTAAGGTCATCTAAATGTACAACAATATTTTGTATAAATTCTTTACCATAATGCTCCATGAGAACATTGTACAACGTGGCACCGTGAGTAAAAACAATCTGATGATGAGATAAGACCGCAAGCTTTTCATTCGTCAATCACACCCCTGTTGGCCTAAAGGTTGGTTTTATACAAATATTCAGGGTTCTTACAGGTGATTGAAATGCTTATAAATGCTTGAATTTTGGGTGAGATGCTGGAAATTGTTTCCATTGCCATGTTTCTTGGGAGTCTGGCTCTTTAGACCCTACAATAAATAACGAAACATTTTTAAAAAAGCCTGCTCTGGTAGCTTGTCACTATCAGTGTTGGCAATAATGGCATTATTTTTTAAATAACGGGGTAATCTTACTTATTACTGACGTTAAAACACCAATAATGTTACTGACGGTCAAAAGCTGTGCGTTATTTTGGCTGCCAAACGCCAACGGCAGCATGTCCTTCTTGGCACACCTGATGCTGTTTTCATCGGCGCAGTTTTTCGCTCTCCTCTGAGTTTGTTACGTCACTTCTTTTAGGATCATGTCACTATTCAAAACAGCGACTAACATAAAGTAGTTAGCTAGCGATCATGAATACAGTATCTACTAATGCACCAAAAGAAAAGGCGAATTGGTGATTTCGGCAACCGACACGAGTCATTTGTGAACGAAACGTCTCTATCATCCATCTCTTGGAAGTGGGAGCCCGCTACCCAACAATCGAGAGCCGGTTCAATTCGAATCGCTGTTTTTCCTCTTGTGATGTATGTCAAATTGCATTTTTTTCAGAGATTCTGTGCTGTTGAAGTTGAATTTGTTGAGTATAAAAAAGTTATTAAAGTACCGGATTTTCCGCACTATAGGGCGCACCGGGTTATAGGGCGCACCCCCAAAAAATAATTTTTGGTCCTATATCTTCCATAGATAAGGCGCACCGGATTATAAGGCGAGACAATGGGAACGTCGACAAAACAGTCAGATGATTCAGTCAAACTGATTACCCCCTTAACATTCCCAAAGCTTGTAAAGAAGCAAATCCGTGTCGTAGACACGTGCGGATGCGGTGTCCGTACGATGTCACTCAAATGCATCATTTCAAATATCATTCGGAAGGTTAAAGTCTTGGGATTCAAGAAATGCCAATCATTCCTTAGTTTCTTTTTTCTTTTTCGCTCGCAACTTTACTGTGCATATGACAATAAACACTTGGAATTGAGTTTAATTCACTCAACTCATCACAGCAACATCAAGATCGTTCTAAAACAAGATACCGGGAAAATATAAAGCCGCATAGCTCACTTTAGTTCTTACGTTCAATAATGATACGCAATCATGGTCTTCTTACAACCGTGAGTGTAGTAAATCCAGGAGAGTAAAATGTTTACAAATACAGACTAATGAAACATGTTTCTTTATGGCGTACTTTAGCAAGCTTGCTATTCAGTCATCCTTTTCGGCCAATTGCAGGGTTTGTTTCGGCCCTCTAGCCTATCCGAGGCTCCGAATAACTTCAGCCAATAATTGACACATCTTTTTCGGCCAATTGCAGGGTTTGTTTGTTTGGCATCGATTCAAATGATGATTGACACATTGGTTAGCCAATGAAACGGAAATAAGGACCCATTCGCTTAGACGTACTCACAATTTATTGGGGGAAGGATGAGGAGGGTGCACACACTCGATCCGGGGATCGATGGCCGCGGAGTGGATTAGAAATCCAAACAAAAGACAAGTTGTCAGAAACAGACAAACGGATCAGACCAAAAACAAAACAGGATCAAATACGGGCAGATTCACATAACTAGGCATTTAACAGCTTTTAACAGAAGTCTCACGGAGTTTAACAAGGTTTAACAAATGTTCCAGCAACGCACAGTACAAAGGAGCGCGCTTAAGTACTCCAAGAGCAATCAGTCCAATGTGTCTCAGCCGGTGTCAAGGGGCGGGGCCAGCTGGGCGCCATGAAAACCGTGCAGGACATGACAATGATAAATGGTAATGTATGGATTAAACAACAAAAACAGCCTGAGGAGACATTTAGGAGGCCAAAGACACGGCTCTTTTCAGTAGGCAAGCCGAAAAACCCAATTCTCTAAAAAGAGTCGGAATTCCTATCTCTACAACAGACCATTCTAGTTAGATTTAATTTATTAAACTCATTTTATATTGGTTACTGTTAATTTTTATTTCATGTTATTGTTTACTGTTTCTTTTTGTTGCATTTCAAGTGGAGAATAAATCTGTTGCTGGTGAGGTGCAATAAATATTACAACATTCAATTACACAAATACCCGTCTGTTCTTCTCTGTTCAACTGACTTGAATATTGCTCAGAAAAATAAGTTATTTCACATACAACAACTTAACTATATATGGGGCTTAACCATAACTAATTACTTTTTCAAGTAACGTGCCCAACACTGGTCATTATGGCGTGGTCATGTGAATCCTCATCGCCCCCTACTGGTCGCACCCAAGAGGACAGCTCTATTTAGAAAACCGTCTCTTTTAGGTCAGCTCACTGAGAAGAGCTGGCTCTTTCAGCTCCCAAACGGATTCTCAGATTTTCTTTGTTTTTGTGATGATATATTATCAATAATAATAAATTATATTTCGCACCAAATTATTTAATAAATTAACTAAATTATTCACAGATCTACAAGAAAAAGATTGTTAAATACAAAACAATTTTAGCTTTTTACACACGCCAAAGGTGTACGAACCCTGGTAAATGAATACCTACCTGGGTGGCACAATGACTTTTCAATGTTATACGAGAATATTGGACTTTAAAGTTGTGGATTCCCCTTTAAGATGAATGTGTGCTCGGTAGTAAACAACCGCTTTGGATATTTCTTAGGAATTTATCCTTATTTGCTTTGTAAACTAATCATATCTTCAAGGTTTAAAAGGTTGGGGTTTAAAAACAGTATGTTCTTTATACCCAGCGCTATCCTAATGGCTTTCTTTTGTAATTGAATGAGGGTTCTATATTGCTCATATATGCATTTTGCCAAATTTCGGAACAATCACTAACTAAAATTAATGCGCTGTACACTATAGGAACCGGTCTTGGTCAAGTATATGTCTGCATCTACTTATCACTGCAATGTTTTTTACTAATTTGGATTGTATGTTATTTATATGGTGTATTCAGTTAATAACATGGATAGTAATCACCCCAAGCAACTTAAACTTTTTAATGTTTTCTACTTGACCGGTAACTATCTTTACCTGTATTTCCATGTCTTTTTTGGATTCCTTGAATATCATTACTTTAATTTTTGATATATTTAATGATAGTTTGTCTCACTGTGACTTAAATTGTTCCTTCAGCACATCAACAATGACCACATACATGGCGAAAAGAAAGAATTTGTGTGTCGGTGGGTGGAGTGTTCACGGGAGCAGAAACCCTTCAAGGCCCAGTACATGCTCGTGGTCCACATGAGGAGACACACAGGCGAAAAGCCACATAAATGTACTGTAAGTACAATTCTTGTCCAACAGGACACACCCATGCACAAGACAACCAGCGAGTGACATTCTTTAGCCGTGTTTTTCAACCTTTTTTTAGCCAAGGCATACTTTTTTAGTTGAAAAAAATCTTGAGGCACACTCTCTGTCTGAAATGGAAATTAATACCTAGCACCGGTTTAATGTTTTTATTTTTAAGCTCAAATCATCATGTTGCATAATCCGACAGTATAAAGTTTTTATCATTGTTTGTGGTCACCGTGAATCTTTAGATAGATCGGTCAATTATTTTGGTTCATAATTTTACTGTAATTTCAGATTTTTGTATAGTTTTAGCCTGTTGTTATAAGTTTTACAAAAATTGTATATTCTCTTTCCAGATAAAAGTAATACAAAAGAAATGAGAATAAAGATCTGCCAGTAAACAAATTTGATTTGACTACATCAACTTTTTTTTTTTTTAATAATAAAATATTTATCAAAATGAGTAAAATTATGAGCTAGGTTTATACTTGAATTTATTAATTGTATTATTTATATTTCAGTGTAATCCTAAACAGTTTCATCAAGATATAATTATGTTTTTAAACAATGTTTTTAAAAATGTCCGTGTACTACCTCACGGGTAGATAATTGATATATGATAACTTAAAAAGAATAGGTATCTGCTTAATGATATCAATAAATGTTAGTTATTTGGCTGACCTCTGCAGATAAATTGAAAATTACTGGACAATGCCATGCTTTTTTTCAAAGATAATATTGTAAACACTCTAGTTTGCCCCAGCACACTGTTTGAAAACACTGCTATAACTGTTCTATAGGACATTTATTTTGTTGACTGGGACAAGGGTTAGCAGACAGTTGTATTACTCTCTTATGATCAATACTTTCAATAATTTTCAAAAAATGTTAGTCTTAAACTAATATGAATCAATCATTAAATGAATTTTTAGTAGCAGCCTGACTTTAGTATTGAAAGCAAGTATTCAGTTTAGAGGTCAACAGCTTATCGGGATGGCCGATGAAGCGAAAAAGTGTAGTTAACTTGTTTTAACGAGGCACGTTCAAGTGGAGACCGATATATTAGCTCTTGTCATAACATTAGTATGTCAATGAAGGATGCATGTTTGTCATTAAAAGAGACCATAAAAGGCATGCTAAAGTGGAAGGCTGAGTGATTGGCCATAACATTAGTTCGTCAATCTAGCCCAAAACATGTGTGCCCACACTTTAATTTGTGAGCTCTGTTGAAATTCTAATGCACTCTTTGCTTAAAGTTAATTTAAGTCATATTGGTTGTAGTGACATTTTTCATTTGTTTTTATTGTAAAAAAAAAAAAAAAAAAATCAGGGAGCTATTGTCGGTTTTTATGTACTTTTATACAAGTTGCCGCTAAACCCAATTTTATTTCCTGCAAGTCAAGTCAAGCCATTTTTATTTGTATAGCCCTTAATCACAAAGAGTCTCAAAGGGCTGCACAGGTTATTGCACAGACTATTATTTAAGACTATTATTACACCATCCCCTGATCTGTAAACAACATAAGGGCAAGGAAAAACTCAAAAACCTCAACATGAGGAAAATGAAGAAACCTTGAGAAGGGACCGCACATGTGGTATCCCCTTTCAGGATTACCAGGCAAAGGATGTTGCAATTACAAATAATACAGAGATATTGTCCCCAAAAAGTATAGGTTATTCATATGCTTTAGAGTAGAAGTGTGTTTTAAGCTTAGATTTAAACATTTCCACTGAGGTTGCAGTTATTTTTTGGTGTAAGTGAACGATTGGTCATGTTAATTGTGTTGAGATTCTAATTTATTTACTGTAAAAGGTTTCAGAGAGCTATTAAAGTTTGAATTAAATTATTCTTTGATTATTTTTCCATTATTTAAAAAAAAATCAGATTTTTAAACCTCTGCAGCAAATGAATACCAGCTCCCAAAATCGGTTATCAACCTCCACTTATTGCTAATAATCTGTATCATGTCTGCCCTGAAAAACCCATATCGATTCATCCTTAATTCAGTTATCTCTCAGTAACTGTTTGAATGTGAGTGACTGTCTGTCGCTACTTGTCCCGCAACAACTGGCTAGCAAACGGTTCAGGGGTACTCCGTCTTCTGCCCAATGTCAGCTGGCAAAAAACCCTACACCCTGCAACCCTGAGCAGGATAAGCAGTGTGTAGAATGGGATGAGGGCTCTCTGTGGCAGTTTTTCTAACTCTGTGGTTTTCTATTTACAGTTTGAGGGCTGCGCAAAAGCTTATTCCCGCCTAGAGAACCTCAAAACCCATCTTAGGTCCCACACTGGGGAAAAGCCCTATGTGTGTGAGCATGAAGGCTGCAACAAGGCTTTCTCAAATGCTTCTGACCGGGCCAAACACCAGAACCGCACGCATTCTAATGAGGTATTTTCACCAGCTTATAGCGTGGCTCCCGTATACAGTAAATTCCTGCAGTCATTCTTTAGCAGGGTCTGTAAATGTCATGGGTCGGGAACCCATGGCTTGCAAGCCATATATGGCTCTTTTCATGAGTCAGGGTTCATACAGGTGCTTGAAATCCTAGATAATTCTTACATTTTAATGTTGTGTTATAAAGGCCAGGAAAATCCTTGAATTTTGTGTGAAGTGCTTGAAAAATGCTTGAAATTGTTGCCATGGGCAGTCTGAGTCCATCGACCACACAACAAATAAGGACATTTTTTTTAAAAAAGGCGCGTTAAAAAAACGTCACATGCCTGCTCTCAGTCATTATAGCGTTGTCATGTGACCACCCCCTACTGGTTGCACCTGAAAGGACAGCTCTATTTAAAACCAGCGCTTTTGCCTCGTCTGAGTCAACTCACTGAGAAGAGCCATCCTTTTTGCCCCCAAACAGCTCCTCAGATTTTATTATCAATAATAAGAAAACTTTACACACCAAATTATTTAGTAATCAGTGTTTTTGCAAGGAATCCTCGAAAAACACATGAAATATAAATTGAAATAGTCACATATGTACGAAAAATAGGTAAATATAGAAGTATAGGGATTTCAGATTACTCCCAGATGTCCAAAATGTCCCAAAACTTAAGTACCGTATTTTCCGCACTATAAGGCGCACCGGGTTATAGGGCGCACCCCGAAAAAATAGTTTTTGGTCCTATTTTTGACATACATAAGACGCACCGGATTATAAGGCGCTACAATGGGAACGTCGACAAAACAGTCAGATAGTTCAGTCCAACTTATTACCCCCTTAACATTCCGAAAGCTTGCAAAGACGCAAATACGTGTCGAGAACACGTGCGGATGCGGTGTCCGTACGATGTCACTCAAATGCATCGTTCCATCATTCGGAAGGTTAAAGTCTTGGGATTCAAGAAATGCCAACCATTCCTTAGTATCTATTTTCTTTTTCGCTCGCAACTTTAGTGTGCATATGACAATAAACACTTGGAATTGAGTTTAATTTAAAAATAGACACTCCATTCCATCCATTATCTGCACCGCTTATCACAGAAACATCGAGTTCAGTCTAAAACAAGACAATATAAAACCCGGAGTAGCTCACCGAAGTCGTTGTGTTCATAATAATGTGCAGCCAATGTCCTCTTATATCCGTGAGTGTAGTAAATCCAGGAGAATACAATGTTTACAAATACAGAACAGAAATAAATGCTTTCTCTATGCCGTCAGCCACATGCTATACACATTAATCTTTTTTGGCCAATTGCGGCTTTGTTTCGCCGTTTGAGCCAATGCCAGCCTGTAAATGATAAAAAGGATCCGCCCCTTGACCTCCGAATAACTTTAGCCAATAGTGATCGATTCAAATGATGATTGACACATTGGTTAGCCAATGAAACGCCGGTAAATAAATCCCAGCATACACCGCGTACTACTTGGCGTTCGGGGGAAAATCTAGTCGGCGGCTGCAAGTTAGTTGGAAAACTTTGCAATTTTAAAATTGATCCATAAATAAGGCGCACTGTATTATAAGGCGCATGGTCAGCTTTTGAAAAAAATAAAGGCTTTTAGGTGCGCCTTATAGTGCGGAAAATACGGTAAATGGAATGGAGTAGATGTAACTTGTGACTACCCACCTCTGTATAGGTCACATCTTTTTTATTTACTTATGTTGTCTATGTGATGGTAAATTGCAATTCTGTGATGCCAAACCTGTTCTATACCTCCTGACAGAAACCATATGTATGTAAAATTGCTGGTTGCACCAAGCGCTACACAGACCCCAGCTCCCTCAGGAAACATGTTAAGACTGTTCATGGACCTGAAGCTCACGTCACAAAGAAGCAACGAAGTGACGCTCCTCGAGGACTTCAACCTCCCAAAGAAAATGGCCAGAATGAGTTCCTTTCAAAAAACGGAACAGCAAGTACGGATGAAAGGACTGATGCTAAAGGCATTACAAGGAATTCCTTGGAAGGCGGCCTACAAGTCAAACCGATCAAGACTGAAAATTCCATCGTGAGTACTGATTCTACACTTCAAACGATCACTGTCGTAAATCAACAATTTGAAAATTTGACTTGCATGCTCTGTGTATTTTGTTTATTTTCCGTTGACTAATAAGACTAGTGGTGTGTTGAAGCTCCTGCCCATCTGCTTTCTCTCCAAAGTAGTGCCCCTTTGGACAGCATGTTTTTTTATTTTTATTATACACAATAATCCCTTGCTGTATCTCGGTTTACTGATCGCAGTTTTTGTACCTTGCGGATATACCTTGGCATTGTCTTCGGCATTGTTTTTGGCTAAACAGAGCAGGATGCTCTCTATTGCCAACAAATCTGTACCTCTCCACTCGCTAAACTTGCTCTGGAGCCACATGTGGGTCTTTGGCACTCCCTAGTGGCTCCCTGCCGCTTTTTCAAAAAAATTTGATAATGGAAAAATACATGTTCAGTACGGTAAGGTAAACGTAGTTTTCAATAATGTTCACATAATGTATCCATGAAGTATCATGTAAAATGAAGTGGATCATGTCCTTAATTCATACAGTTGTGCAATAAAACGGCAATATTATTTTTAAAACTGTAATTTAAATGCAAAGAAACTATTTAAAAAAACTTTTAGAAATCACAGTACTTTTATTTTTTAAACAGATACTTAAGTTTTATAAGTCAGGTTTGTCTTTGAGTAATAAATAAATAACGGATTAAGTAAATACATTCAGCTTCCTAATTTGCAGCTTTTTTTTTGCTGGATATTTTTGGAATGCAACCTCCGCAAAAAATGAGGGATTACTGTATTTTACAATTATTAAACACTTAATTTATTAAGTGTACACAAGGGATGCCCAACCTCTTTTCAAGCTGAAAGCTGATTTCTGTTAATAATAAGCGCAAAGGGCACCCGGTTTATAATGGATTTCTAAATCTACCGTAAATTCCGGACTATAGAGCGCACCTGATTATAAGCCGCACCTACCACTTCTTGAGTGATTTGATACCCATGTATAAGCCACGGACGCCCGCAGTAAAGCTCGCGACACAGACCCAAGCTAAACCTGAACCAGGCTGTAAGTTCCATAATTGTAACTTCATAGATAGTAAACAATTCCGGAACCACAATTGGCATCACAAATAGAGAATGACACCCGTAATTAAGGTATGATGCAGACTTGTAAAGTCGGGGTCCCGTTGAAAGTAATCCAAGGAAACAAAATGTATATTTCCAAAGTTAAGGGTGGGAAAGATATATATCCACTATTGTCCGCTGCGAAAACAGACAGATTTACCGGTAACTCAGTTTTACCACATTTCTCATCAGCCCGCGTTTGCTCCGCCCCTTATTTTTGATTAGTCCGTAAAACACATAACAGAATAAATCTCTAAAATAAATACATTACAAAAATATACAGTTGCAAATACATATTATACATGGTTACACATATTTACGAAGAAAGACAGTACACCTAAAGAGTTTTCAAAGCTTTAATAATAATAATATAACTTTCATCCCAAACCGTGCCTTTGAAAGGTACCAACACTCTAGTAGCATCACGCTCGCAATGTACCAAACATACCTGTAAAGAAAAGGCTTCCGGTAAATGTGAAATTCGTATTGATCGCTGCTTGCGGCGCAGTGGTTAGCGCTTGTGCGGCAGATAAGTGCAGCTTCTGGTTTACTCAAATCAATCTGGATTTTTTTGCAATCCGGAGATGGAATAAGAGCTTGCTCTGTCCACTCCACGCATCGGCCCGGTATTGCAGTACTTCCGGGAACGGTGCATTCGCAATGATCGCAGCAATGCTTTAGGGCTAGGACCTTAGCTTGGCCTTTTGGCTGAGAGTAAGTGTCCCGGCTCCTAGGCTTTGTAACGTATTATGAACTGACCGATAACGGATAATGGATAATGAATAACGAAGATAGGACAATAACCCTTAAAAACCCCCTAGGACCTTGACTCAGCCTCTTGGCTGGAAACAAGTGTCTTGGCCTCTTGGCTCTGCAGTGTATTATGATTTGACCGATAATGGATACTTGATAAAGAATATAGAACAATAACCCTCTACAAACTATTTAAATTTCATTCATCATTTATATTTTCGTGGGGAATCCCACACTGCTGTCCTGTCACGTCCGCCAAAAAGGCGCACTGTGTGATAGGGGGCGGCTCATGTTTTGAATAAAATCAGACCTTTGTGTGCGCCCTGTGAGCGTAAAAATACGGTAAGTCGATATTTGCATTTCAAACTGGTGCGCTTTACGCGAATTGGTTACAAAAAAGTAGCTCACAAGTTCAAAAAGGTAAGCAAACCCTGATGTAGTGGAATTGAAAAAGGAGTGCCCCAAAGCACATGGAAGGATACAAACTACAGAGACTCAAAGTGACCAAAATGCACCATGTTACTTCTCATTTTTGCCTAGCCTTTTTTGGAGCTTTTTGGGTACCCAAGGTGGCGGACAATTATGTCATGTCCCTTTAGGTGAGACTCATGTTATGTAAAATACATGATACATTATCGACCTACGAGCATTCAAAGAAATGTGTGTTCATATGATAGTTCATGTATTTTGCTTATCAATGAAACCAATTTTGGTTTTATTGAATGAATTTATATTTTTCTACCACTAGGACGCGTTAAATCAGGGGTTTCCAACGTGGTGCCCGCAGGCTCTCTAACAACACATGAGTAGCCTGTGGACAGGTTCTGAAAATAACTCACCAAAGATGGGTCTTTACAATTGTTGTAGTTAATTCAATTTCTAACTAACATGACGTTTTAGTGGTTGACTTAACTTCTAATTATTAGAACCTGGTAATAGCATAGTAACAACAGTGATAACATTTATCGTTATTTTAGAAATGTATATCACGCCATATAGTTAGATAGATAGCTCCTCTTGTGTCCAATACAACAAAATCCATGGATATACTTATTAAATAGGTCAGATATCAATAATTATAATAGTTACAATAATCACATATTTTATACACTAATCTTCGCAATACCCATCCCTCAACGTCATAATGCGCATAATGTCACTGCGGCACCAGTGATGATATCAATAAAAATAAACACAATACTTATAACAGTTCTGATGTGATAATAGCACAATAACAACAAGTTAGCCATAGTTTGAAGTGCAGTATTTCCAGTCTCCGTCATATCCCATTTTCTTCATCTCTGTATTTCGCCAGTAATGCTTTTTTGTATTTAAATTTGAACACATGGATATTTGGACATTGTTTGATTTCATTTTGCAAATTATTCCAAAGTCTGACTCACACACAGACACACACATACTTCTCCTGGTGGTTCTCACCTTTGGGATTTTGAATTCACCACAGCCCCTCAAGTTATAATATATATATATATATATATATATATATATATATATATAGTAACAAAAAAAAGCTCTCAGCTTCAAAAAGGTTAGTGACTCCTGCGCTAAATAATACACACTGTCAGCATAGCATAAAAAAATTCTGTACAACCCTCAGGAGCTGTGGGTAAATATGACTGACGGTTGAGATATTGTTTTAGTTTTGGCTTGAACTTGCTTTTCTGTTTTCTATCAAACCTTCGTAATGGAAAGTCTTCACTGAGGTGAGCACTTAAATCTTCTGTCTTTTGAATCAAGCTGCTGTAGTTACATACCTCATCTTGTCACATGCCATCTGCCTTGTTTCATTCCAACTAATTTGGTAAATTTACAAAACAGTTCACACCGACCACAGAGGAGCGTTTACCATTTTTGCTATTATACGGTTTCTCTAAATTACTGACATATATTTTTCTCTTGCTGCCCTAGATGTATCAGTCCAGTCCTGGCGGTCACTCGTCCTGTAGCAGTCAGCCATCACCTCTCAGCAGCGCAAACAACAACGACAGTGGGGTAGAGATGGCCATGCACAGTGGAGGCAGCTTCGGGGACCTCAGTGCCCAGGATGAGTGCCCTATAGTTGACTCTACCGTTTCTGCTGGGGGGCAACAATCAGGACTGGGACTTCAACTAAGGAAATCAGTGGGACATGGTGTCACCGTTGCCATCAAATTGGAGAACATCAAGAAAGAAAGATTAAAGACTGTGAAAGACTCCTGTCCATGGGGTAATTCAGCACCACAACCCCCACAAAGCCAATGCAACATCATAAAGTTGCCCCCGATACCTTCAGTTGGTAAGTATAATCTCCGGGTTTTGGGTTAAAATACATTGATGATGTAACCATGAAGTCCAATTGAACCTTTTCTTCTAAATTGCAGGTTCCCAAATAGAAGACTCAAACTCAACGAGCAACCTAAGCAGTGTAGTCAAAGGTCAGAGATTGGGAGACCAATATTTGTGTGAAGTTACTTTGTTGAACCAGTTGAACGATCGGCGTAATAGCACAACCAGTACCGTCAGCTCGGCGTACACTCTGAGTCGGCGTTCGTCTGGCATCTCACCTTGTTACTCTAGCCGACGCTCCAGTGATGCGTCGCAGTTTGAGGCTCACCGTCACAACAACATCAGTTCAGCTGACTCCTACGACCCAATCTCTACTGATTTATCCCGACGCTCCAGCGAGGCTAGCCACTGTGGAGGTGGTGGTCTCAGTAGAGCCGGCGGGGGTAACATCCCGAGCCTCTTGAGTCTGACACCGGCTCAGCATTATCGTCTCAAAGCAAAATATGCCGCTGCTATCGGTGGAGCACCACCTACTCCTTTGCCAAACATGGAGCGAATGAGCCTCAGGTCGCGCATGGCTTTCTATAACGACTCTCTGGAATTTCCTTCACACCAATACCACAAGATTCCTGGAACTGTGCTCCGGCGCTCCAGCGATACTGGCTATGACAACCGTAGCATGATGACACATGGAGCACATGCCAATTTTCCACGCCGGGCTAGTGACCCAGTCCGCCGTCCCGCTCTCGACCCCCTGACCCTTTCTGCTGCCCAGCGCCATAACAGTATGAGTCGTATGAACACTTCAGCAGATTGCCACCAAGTATTAGCAATGCATGCTTACACTCGCTCTGATGGAAACTTGCAGCGATACCCATTTACTGCAAGGCCACCAAGCATTTCAGAGAATGTAGTAATAGAGAACATGGCAGTCGATGGAATGGGGACCGGAGGCGAGCATAATGCAGAGGATGATATAGTTCTTCCAGATGACATGGTACAATACCTTAGGTCCCAAAACCGTGCCACCCAAGGTCACAATTTGGGACAAGGAAATTACCAATTCAATAACCAGTCTCAGGGTATTCAGGCAGGCTTTGCACCTCAAGCCTCATTTTATTCCCAAAGAAGGGTTCCTCTGGTTCATGTTGACATGACACAGTCTACTCAGTCAATGGGTCACGGTGACTCACAACAGCGTTTCTCAGCATCATCTCATATAAATAAAAATAACATGCCAGTCCAGTGGAATGAGGTCAGTTCAGGGACCTTGGACACAAAGCTTCCCAAACTGCAGCAATCTCTCAGGGGTAACTTGGTAGTTGTTCCACAGAGAAATGATTTTGCTTCCTTCCCGGCACAAGGTCAAAGCCTAGATAGCAACCAACAGGTTGGTCCAATGAGTCAGAACTTGTACAATAACATGAGGTTGATCAACCATCACCATCAGCAAAGACAGTGTAGCAATTTCAAACAATGCGATCAAAGTTCCACGCAAGGATTTACCCAAGAAACTCAAAATTTTATTTCTGCGAGTAATAATGTGAGATCTAGTCGCAATGTTACGATGGATCAAGGATTACAAAGTTACAGGGGACGGACACAATCTGAACAGTATTCTCATGGGCACCTTGTGGTTTATGAGCAACAGCATCATGATATTTCATCTCAACACAGCAATGCGCACAACGGTACTGTTGAAATGTTACCACAGAGACCTCCTGCAGAACCCAAGACAGGTGGCAGACAACACTCTGGCTCCAATATGATGCAAATGAGCAGAATTCACAAATCATCTGATGTGGGCCCTAGTCTATGCAACGACACATCAGAAGCAAGCCCAAAAAGACCCAATGCATCACAAAACAACTCTGAGAATCCTAATCCTGCTTTGTTCTACAGAGGCGAGATACATCTATTTGAACAAACTCCTTCCAACTTTGACGCTATAATGTCTCCCAGGGTGATTCCGACCAATAACAGCATGGCAGCAAACAACATGGCCTCACCAGGAGTGGATCAGGTCTCAAGCAGTACAGTTGATTCTTCCACAAGCCGAAACGGTGGTGCTGAACACACCCAAATAGATTTTGACTCCATGTTGGATGACGGCGATCACTCTAGCCTTATGTCAGGCACCTTGAGTCCCAGCCTTTTGCAGGGTCTCTCCCAGAATTCATCTCGTCTCACCACCCCTCGCAATTCTGTTACACTTGGACCGGTACCGGCTGGAATCAGCAACATGGCCATCGGGGATATGAGCTCGATGCTCACAGCACTGGCTGAAGAAAACAAGTATCTCAATATGATGAGTTAGGTGCTAAAATAGCTTTAGGCCATTCAGTGTTGATAGTTCTTATATCAGGAAAGCATGAACGAGACAAATGACTGACTGAAAATGAATGAGTGGCCCCTTTGTTGTCACTGTCTGCATACGTATGATATCCTTGTTATATTTGTACTGCAATCATTTTACAGCGCCTTGCAAAGGAAATGGATGGGTAAAATAGGTCGTATTTTCCAATTGAGAGTTTTTAGTATAGTACTGTATTTAAAAGTACCTCAAGTTATTGCAATGTTTGATCAGGATTTACATGTGCGTCTACTATGCCGTGACGGTAACTAGTACACACAACAAAGTATCAATTACAACAGGGGTCTCCAACCTTGAGCTATGTTTTGTTACTAATTAGTGAAAAGGGCATCCAGTTTGATATGCTTTTCTGAAGTATCAACTCATGGTAATGCTATGTTAATATCAGGTTACTAGTGGTAGCCAGGGTCAGGACACTATGCCCCAGGGGCCACCCGTGTTCATACAGGCTTTTTAATTTTGCCAGCCGTACAAAATGGTAGAAATATCACGACAATATATATATTATAGTAAATATAGTACATATAGTACTAAAATTTTGTTGGTGCCGGTTTTGTCCCCACTGCTGCCTTGTGTGTATACTTCAAAATTACTTAAAAACTGTATATGAAATTTAGTGTTTACCTGATATTTTATTTTGCTTTAAATCTGAAAAGAAATAAAGTACTGCATTACTGTTAAAAAGAGACTACTACAGTAATACTATGGTTTGAAAAAATGTACTACAAAAATACTGTGACAGAAATACTTAAAAAACACCAAAATAACTACATTTATGCTACAAAAAATACTACTAAAAGAATACAACAAAAATTATACTTTAGAAATAATGGAAAATACTAGAAAAATACTACAAAATACAACCACAGTAATACTACCGAAAATGCAAATGAGAAAAATTGGATAGATCTCTACGCCCAGGCCTGGGCACCTGGCCACACTTTAGCGCAATAAATGGATGGATGAATCACAATGACCTAGTGCTGGTGAGCTTTATTCAGTACAGGTCTGCACCTTATCTGTCCTTAGGGGGCACCCTGGTGTCCGCGGGAAACACTTTGGAGACCCCTGCATTAGAATTCGTCAAATATTAGTGTCCACAGGCTTTCTTTTGATCATTGTTTGAGTTTATAAGGATGCCCCTCTGGATTGGAGGCATGAACTCTCTATTGTGTCAAATCTGCAAGGGAAAAATAATGAAACGGACAAGGGTGTGTTTTAGTTTATTATTACAGAATTTGTGCCTCTCCACGTATTCTCTGAAAGAACATACACATACCAGTTGAATTGTTAGTAAACACATTCATAACACACCGCCTCCACCACCTTGTTGCTACAACCCAAACAGCCCTGGGCTAAAGATGAACTGCAGAGGGGAATTCAAG
>NC_142362.1:38588813-38596313 GCF_059441175.1 Urocampus carinirostris | reverse complement strand
GTCAGATGCTGGTCTGCTGACCCATCCCAAATCATCCTTCTCCTTCGTATCAGCCAGGCAGGCGTCGGAAAAAGACAGGACAAAACAGAATATCAGGTGGGCATCAATCATACGCTTTGGAATAGAAGTGTGTCTTAAGCCTTGATTTAAAAACTTCCGTTGAGGTTGCAGATCTTATCTCCAGAGGCAGGGCATTCCATAACACTGGGAGAATGGAGAACGCTCTCGGAGTCACAAGTAGACCGGCATTTTCCGAGCGCAGACTCCGTGCAGGAACATAGGGGGAAATCAAATCTGAGAGTGTTTGAATCTAAACTTAAAACTCACTTCTACTCCATTGCATATGAATAATAACCTACTCTTCTTGTCGGCTGAAAAATAGTCTGTGTAACATAGTGTACTAATCTGTGAAGCCCTTAGAGACTTATTGTGATTAAGGGCTATACAAATAAAAATGACTTGACTTGACTTGAGAGATAAGAGGGTGCAAGCCAATGCAAACATTTATATGTTAATAAGAGAACCTTAAAGTCACATCTTAAGTGGACTGGGAGCCACTGCAAGTTGGCCAATACAGGAGTAATATGCTCAAACTTTTTGGTCTTAGTCAAAATTCTAGCTGCAGCATTCTGAACCAGCTGCAAACTTTTAATGCTAGATATCGGGAGACCAGAAAGCAATACATTACAGTAATCAAGCCGAGAAGTAATGAACGCATGAATTAAAACCTCTGCATTTGATTGGGACAGCATCGAACTAATATTCGCAATATTACGGAGGTGGTAGAAAGCTATTCTAGTAATATTTTTCACGTGTAACTGAAACGACAGATTAGGATCAAATATAACACCTAGATTTTTGACCGAGTCACTATGGGTGATATTACATTTGTCTAGGTTCAGGGTAGTGTTTGAAAACAACTGACGACAGTGAGCTGGACCAATAATCAACATTTCAGTTTTTTCTGGGTTAAGGCGTAAAAAATAAGTGACATCTATCTTTGAATCTCAGTGAGCAAGCATCCAGATTTCTACAACTTAAATGTCCAGTTTTTTCCAGTGGCACATACAGTTGAGTGTCATCTGCATAGCAATGGAAACTAATATTATACTTGCGGATAATGTCACCAAGCGGGATCATATAAATACTAAAAAGAAGGGGGCCAAGTACAGAGCCTTGAGGAACACCACAAGGGACATTAGATTGTTTAGAGGTCAGATTGCCATAGTTAACACATTGCATCCTGTCTGACAGGTAGGACCTAAACCACGAGAGTACAGTTCCTGAGATACCAATGCGTTCTAGACGAACCAATAATATGTTGTGGTCGACAGTATCAAAAGCAGCGCTGAGATCCAGCAGCAGTAACATTGATGAGGCACCGGAATCTATTGTTAAAAGGAGATCATTTGTTACTTTAGCCAGGGCTGTCTCAGTAGAGTGATTTGCCCTAAATTCTGACTGGACAGTTTCAAAGAGGTTATTTTCTGACATGAAGTCATTTAGCTGCTGTGCAACAACCTTTTCAAGTAATTTACCTAGGCTTTCTGGGTCAAGGTTAGGTCGCTTAAGCGTGGGTTTAATGACAGCAGACTTGAAGGCTACAGGAACAATACCCGAGGATAGTTTGTTTGACCCTACTGACCATCTGTGTGAGATTATCAAGGGACAAATCATTGAAACTGGAGAATGTTTCAGAACAACCGACGACATGGTCCATACCTAACACCTCCACATCTTTGATATAGGAGGAGGATACAGAGCGTTCTTTTAAAATGTCATTCCTGATAAGTTGAATCTGTTTATTAAAAAATTCCATAATGTCGTTAGCAGAATAAGTGCAACCATTTGGGTTAAGTTGTTGCCTGGTAAGTTTCGCCACTGTGTCAAACAAAAATTTCGGATTATTCTTATGTTTAACAATAATCTTGGAGAAAAACGAAGCTTTAGCTGAGGCAACAGCTACTTTATATTTCAGCAAACTGTCACACCAGGCCAGTCGGAAAACCTCCAGCTTAGTAGTGCGGCATTTTCATTCAATTTTTCTGCAACTTTGTTTGAGTAACCTAGTTTCTTCAGTAAACCAAGGAGTATTCTTCTTGGGTTGGAATTCATGCCTTAGGGGCGCCACAGAATCAAGAACATTAACCAAAGCAGTATTGAAGTTGTTTGTAAGTGAGTCAACAAACCCAGTGTACGAAGGGAAGGCTGCAGTTACCGTAGGTAATAATTCTTTTAAGGCTAATACCGTTTTAGGGTGGATATTGCGACTGCTAAAGCCTAAATTTTCCTTATCACAGTAAACATTAAACAGCACCCAACATTTAACAAGATAGTGATTAGAGATGGCTTTAGGATACGGTAACACTGTAACATTTGAGGCTACTAAGAGATCTAGAGTGTTCCCATCTTTATGAGTGGGCACATCTACTATTTGATTGAAACCAAATGTATCAATCAGTGACTAAATTCAATTGCAAGTGAATTTGATGGGGAGTTTATGTGAACATTAAAATCACCAATGCCAGGCGCCATGTTTGGAGGAAACCAGGCACCGCTCATCACCAGGCCAATACCATCCCTACAGTGAAGCATGGTGGTGGCAGCATCATGCTGTGGGGATGTTTTTCAGCAGCAGGAACTGGCATACTAGTCAGGATAGGAGGAAAAATGAATGCAGCAATATATAGAGATATCCTGGATGAAAACCTGCTCCAGAGCGCTCTTGATCTCAGGCTAGGGCGAAGGTTCCTTTTTCAGCAGGACAACGACCCAAAGCACACAGCCAAGATCTCAAAAGATTGGCTACAGAACCACTCCGTGAATGTCCTTGAGTGGCCCAGCCAGAGTCCAGACTTGAATCCGATCGAACATCTCTGGAGGATCTGAAAATGGCTGTGCACAAACGTCTCCCATCCAACCTGATTGCGCTTGAGACTTATTGCAAAGAAGAATGGGCAAAACTGCCTAAAGATAGGTGTGCTAAACTTGTGGGATCATATTCAAAAAGACTTGAGGCTGAATTTGCTGCCAAAGGTGGATCAACAAAGTATTAAGCAAAGGCTGTGAATACTTATGTAAATGTGATTTATTAGTTTTCTATTTTTAATAAATTCAAAAATAGTAAAAAAAAAAACTTTTTCACATTGTCATGGGGTTATTTGTGTAGAATTTTGAGATAAGAGATTAAATTAATACAATTTGGAATGAGGCTGTAACATAACAAAATGTGGAAAAAGTGAAGCGCTGTGAATACTTTCCGGATGCACTGTATATATATATATATATATATATATATATATATATATATATATTTATATAATTTTTTTTTTTTGCACCGCTTATCCTCAGTAGGGTCGCAGGGGTGCTGGAGCCCATCCCAGCTATCTTCAGGCAGTGGGCAGGGGACACCCTCAACTGGTTGCCAGCCAGTCGCAGGGCACACAGGGACAGACAATTCGCTCGCTCATTCACACCTAGGGACAATTTGGACCGGCCAATAAACCTAACATACATATTTTTGGAACGTGGGAGGAAACTGGAGTGCTCGGAGGAAACCCACGCAAGCACGGGGAGAACATGCAAACTACACACAGGAGGTTCGATCTCATGACCTCAGAACTGTGCCGCACACGCGCTAACAACTGCGCCGCCGTGCTACCATATATATATATATATATATATATATATATATATATATAAAATGTATGTCCATTTGACTTTGACACCCCTGTTCTAGACTGTTGGAACGGAGTCTGTTTTGTCCTGAACTTTGACCTAAGAGGTCGGGTCATAATAATTATATATAATTATATATAATTATATAATTGACTATCATTTTTCAATTCAACATTTCCTGTATTGTGTTATGTCTACTGTATTCAGTTGAGGAGGATGTGACCTAGGTCTGAGGACAAGATCACCCTACTCCCCTGAAAAAAAAGTTTCAAGTAAAATCTTAGCACAATATGGTCGTTTCTTACTATGTGAGAAGAATTACGATAATCTCGCCCGAGGGACATCAGCCATGAAGGTCGTCATTGTGGCTTCTCCTTGGGGGAAACTGGGGTCAGTCCCAATCCCGGGTCATGACCAGCCATCCGTTATCCTCGGTCAAGAGAAGTATGCTGAGGAATGCTGTCATCTCATTGAAGTCTGACTTCAATATTGATGAAAAGCTGATTAGTTGAAGAGACAGAACAGGGAGGCTAAAACTTTGCCTTAGTTTTTGGTTGGCGTTTCTGCTTAAAGGTGGTGTACTTAAAACTTTGTTACTCTCTCCTGCTATATCCTGGCTTAAATTTATGATTGCAGCTATTTCATCATGCCTTCCTGAAATGCACTCAAACGTATTTTTTTTGTTTGTACTATTCTCGAAGCAAGCGTTTCTTACATTCACCATATTTACTGATAAATCTCCAGCACTACCCCTCCAGACCCTTTTCCTTTCTTTATTGACCAAGTATCATACAGGCCGCCTAGGTTTTTTTAAAATTTATTTTGTTCATGAAATCATCAGAAATCATGTAATGAGTCATTAGTTTTGGCCCTTTTTTCAGAACAACTCAAACTTATAATATCTGGCAACATCTACCATAAGTATGTATTAAGACATTGTATTAACCGTTTAAAATGTACTAAACAAAACAAAAAACAAATTTGGATTTTTTTTATAGACTGGAACTGATCATGAACACATTGTAAGACATTATAAACTGGTAATATGAACTGTTATAGATATATGCAAACAATGGTTTTTAGTCTTGCTCTCTCAGTGTCTATATAATTCACTGCATCTCTGGCACCGACTGAAGTAGGGTAACTAATGAAAAGGCAGGTCCATTCAAATAATAATAATGCTAATATACAAAAATATCAAAGACTAAAAATGTAGAATAGTATAATAACTAAGACAAGAGAATTTAATTAGATTTCAAAAGTTCCCTGACAATTTATTGCGATTATGTTTCCTCCGATACATGACCCACTAATTTGTTGCTGCGATCATGTTTCCTCCGAATGTGTTTCCTCTGATACATGACCCATTAATTCGTTTAATTTGTTGCCAGTGTTTTCTCCGATACATGACCCACTAATTTGTTTAATTTGTTGCCGCTTCGACAATCAAAGTTGATAGAGTAAAGATTCAAATGTTGTTTTTTTTTTAATTATTGGTTACAGCTAACAAAAAACACTTTACTACTGTATATGCACTTCTTACTCTGGATGAGATCCATTCGCTCCTGACTAATGATCCTTCATCCAACCCCCCACTCCTCTATTTATCTTTTGGAAGGGTTTTTCATACTTCTTCCTGAACTTTCTCTTATGTCTGACTCACAAAGTAGACTTTGCCAGCCTACGTTACGGTCTACTGTTAAGTTTCGGGGTATGAGCTGGAACATTTCTGAGCATAGAGGAAATTCAACTCCAGACACAGCCTGCAAGGTGACGGTTTAAACTTAACATTATATTGTTGGTTCTTGGGGGTAGTATCATTGCAATTTTCTGTACAAATGAATATCCCTGAATTGATTAGCATTATAGCGGGAACCTTTGGTTTATTTTTGCTAGTAACTTAACCTTTATACCGGTCGATTTTACGAGTGTCCCTTGAATTTACTTTTTTTGTGTCTTGTTGATTACTTGTATGAATAATTTGTTTTAGTTATAGTACTCTGCCTGGTTTCCTAGATTAGTCATTCATAGCAGAATTCCAAGAACTCTAAGTGATTATTTTATTATTATTTTAAAATTAAATTAATTTGTAGCGAGTTTCTGCTCCTTCAGACAAAAAGAGAGACTTGTCAAAACTAAACTTTTTAATGAAGCCTAGCGACATCTAGAGGCAAATTTGTTAACTGATCGCACCAAAGAAGCTAATTATTTTCTACAAAAAAATATAATAAATTAAAGCAAACAACCCAACAAAATCCTCTTTATTAAAAGAATAGAAGTTATGGATGGATAGAATCAAACAGAATATTCTATTATATAAAACAATTTAAAAAATCCAAGTAACAAATATGTGAGATGCGACTTTGCAAACTTTCCTAAATGTCCCTTATTAAAAACCGTGTAAGGTTTAACAGCAACTTTTTATGAACAGATGGAAAAACATGCAATTTTTGCCCAAAAAGTCAAGACTTTATTATTATTATTTTTTAATACAAAGTATCTCTGCAGCAAGTGGTTAGCGCGTGTGCAGCACAGTTCTGGGGTTCAATTCAGCTCCCAGCCTTACTGTGCGGAGTTTGTATGTTCTCCGTGTGCTTGCGTGGGTTTCCTTCGGGCACTCCGGTTTCCACCCACATTCCAAATACATGCATTTCAGGTGAATTGGCCGGTCCAAAATTGTCCCTAGGTGTGACTGAGCGAGTGAGTTGTCTGTCCCTGTGTGCCCTGCGATTGGCTGGCAACCAGTTCAGGGTGTCCACTGCCCGGAGATGGCTGGGATGGGCTCCAACCCCCCCGCGACCCTAATAAGGATAAGCAGTACGGCTAATGAGATGAGATCTCTGCAGCAATCCTTTTCGATGTTGGACATAAAAACAAAGAAAAGGAGCAGATTTCGCTGTAATAATGAACTGGTCTTTCCAAGGCAACATCAGAGGTCGCATTGATTTGCAGTAATTTAACTTAGTGAGTTTATTTTTTACTTTTTTTTGCATGGTTCACTTTGTGCACTACTAGAAAAAATGTTTTCAACTTGAAGTAAAAAAAACATATTGTTTACATTAAAGTTGGGTTCTATTAATGTACATATGAAACTGGTGGGGCTCGGAGGCTCCATCAGAGTAAAAGGGATTACAAGACCTTATTTTTTCTATCAAGCACAAAATGTGTAGTGTTCCTCCCCGCAATCATGCAGATATGTTCCAAAATATCCCAAGTGCAATGGATCTCGAGAAATGGATTCTTAAAGTTGACATTTTATTGTCATGTACCCTAAAGCTGTGAAGTCACTGGAAGACAACAGAAACTCAAAACAATGTCAGGTCCCGGTGAAGAGCAGACGTCGATTGTGGTAATCAGCAAAAGCATAGCACTTGTTTTTGTTTGGAGTATTTGGACCTTGCTTATTGGTCGCTGGGGGGCATATGACTGTTTTGTCCGAGTTGTGTATTTGATCATCAAAAGCTGCATGAGATACTGTTAGTTTAACTGCCGTCGTCTACAGTGCGCATTACTTTTTGCCTTCGCATCCTTTTAGGTATGCTATTGTGTCTTTTCCTTTTGTGTTTTTCGCCAGTGTCTTGCAATTAATATAATATTGTCCAGATAGCTCCCCATTAGCGTGCGGGCTCACGAATGCTTCTAGATTTGTCTGTTCCAGGTTAGCCCCGTTAGCAGTTGGTTAGCTGGCTAACGTGACGTGCTCATTTTTTTCTCCATGGTTGGGTTTGTGTTTGTTGCTATGAACGTTTTTTTGTTGTTTGGTCCTGGTTATCCTGGCTGCTTTTTCGGTCAGCCAGCCTCCCCATTTTTCGGCCAATTGGT
>NC_142362.1:38576313-38578813 GCF_059441175.1 Urocampus carinirostris | reverse complement strand
GTTCCAAATGTCTTCTATTTACGAATAATGGAGGCCACTCTGCTCATTGGGACCTTCAAAGCAGCAGAAATTTTTCTGTATCCTTCCCCAGATGTGTGCCTCAAGACAATCCTGTCTCGCAGGTCTACAGACAGTTGACTTCATGCTTGGTGTTTGTGCTCTGACATGCACACTCAACTGTGGCACCTTATATAGACAGGTGTGTGCCTTTCCAAATCATGTCCAATCAACTGAATTTACTGCAGGTGGACTCCAATTAAGCTGTAGAAAGATCTCAAGGATGATCAGTGGAAAAAAGATGCACCTGAGCTCAATTTTGAGCTTCATGGCAAAGGCTGTGAATACTTATGTAAATGTGATATCTCAGTTTTCTATTTTTAATAAATTCAAAAAAAGTAAGAAAAAAAACGTTTTCACATTGTCATAATGTAGTATTTTGTGTAGAATTTTGAGATAAGAGATTAAATAAATACAATTTGGAATTAGGCTGTAACATAACAAAATGTGGAAAAAGTGAAGCGCTGTGAATACTTTCCGGATGCACTGTATATATTTATGTATCTATATATGTATGTATATGTATGTATGTGTGTGTGTGTACTGTTTGCTCACATATTGTATGTTTTGAAAATTTGTGTATTCCTTGAAGAACCATTGTTATGGGCTAAAGTCAAAGAAAGTTGATGGCCCGTTTTCATGGTCTTAAAGGGGTTGACAAACTTTATTATTAAACTCAAGCACAGTGCTTGAGTAATCACCTACCAACTTTGCTTTTAGCACGTCAGAAGTGTCAAAATGTCCCATTTTAGGTGACAAAGCATTATCACACATCTCATGTCGGGCAATGGTGGGGCTTGACATGACGTGTCATTTGGACTGCTGCCAAAAAACCTAAATATCGAAAGAGGAGTTTTGTATTCAGAATCGGAATCACCCTTATTATCCTTGTGTTGCTAAAACTAAATTAAGGTTGCATTCCAGTTGGCAAAAAAAAAAAAAAATACAATGTAAAGAATAATAGAATAGAAAACTATAAAGTGTTCACCTCTGATTTAAGTATTCACATCTAAAATAGAAATTATACACAATTATTGCACTTAAGACCGGGATATTGAATTTAAAACTGTAGCATGTCAACATGACAACTGAAATATCTTAGTTATGGAAATAAAGCCATAGAAGTCAAGTCATGTTTATTTGTATATCCCTTAATCACAAAGAGTCTCAAAGGGCTGCACAGACCACATATTATTGCAAACCGCAGACTATTATTACACCATCCCCTGATCTAAAACCTACATGAGGGCAAGGAAAAAAAATCAAAAACCTCAACATGAGGAAAATAAAGAAATCTTGAGAAGGGACCGCACTCGAGGTAATCCCCCTTCTCGGATGTTCTGGTTGAAATGGATGTTGCAATAACAAATAATACACAGATATATCAACATCGAATTTAGGTTATTTATTTGTTGTAGGATCGAAATGTGTTTTTAGCTTAGATTTAAACATTTCCACTGAGGCTGCAGATCTAATCTCACGGGGAAGAGCATTCCACAGCACTGGGGCCCGAATGGAGAATGCTCTTAAACCTGCGGATCCCTTCTTGGCTCTTGGGGTCACTAGTAGACCAGCATTTCCAGAGCGAAGGCTCCGGACCGGAACTTAGGGCGAAATTAAATCTGAAAGATATGAGGGAGCAAGTCCATGCATGATTTTGTATCGTACCAACAGAACCTTAAAATCACATCTTAGGCTAACAGGGAGCCAATACAGGTTAGCTAAAATCAGGTTAATGTGATCAAACTTTCTTGTCTTAATTAAAAGCCTCGCTGCATTTTTTTTGTAACAGCTGAAGGCTCTTTGGGAGACCAGAGAGTAGTGCATTACAGTGATCGAGACGGGAGGTAACAAACACATGAATTATAATCCCCGCATCCAACTGAGACAGCATGGGGCGAATTTTAGCAATGTTGCGAAGATGGAAAAAGGCTGTTCTAGTAATATTCTTAATGTCTGTTTGAAAGGAAAGATTTGGGTCAAATATGAAACCTAAATTTTTGACTCAGTCACTCTGGGGGATATTACATTATTCAATGCTCAGAACAGTTTTTGAGAACAAGTCACGGCATTTAGATAGACCAATAACTAACATTTCGGTATATTCAGAGTTAAGGCCCAAGAAGTTGAGTGACATCCATTCACTTATCTCAGTTAGGCAGGCCTCCAAATTTCCTCGGTTTAGTCTGGCAGATTCCTCCATCGGAAGATATCGTTGAGTGTCATCTGCGTCGCAATGGAAACTGATATTACACTTGAAAATAATATCACCTAATGGAAGCATGTAAATGCTGAAAAGAAGGGGGGCAAGTACTAAACCCTGCGGAAGACCAAAGGTAACACAAAAAGGCTCAAAAGTAATTTCACCATATTTAACACAGTCCGTCCTATCTGAGAGGTAGGATCTGAACCATAAGAATAATCTGTTGCCTCGTTAGCGATG
>NC_142362.1:38418154-38565654 GCF_059441175.1 Urocampus carinirostris | reverse complement strand
AAATCAATTTAAAATAAAAATAATTTTGCTTTCATTTAGAACAGAGAAAAACCCCATAAAAATACGGTACTACAAAAATACTATTACAGGAATACTATAAAAAGAAAAAACCACGGCTACTATACTACTACTGAAATAATAAAAATCTATTATGGCAATACTTCATAAATACTTCTGCTAAAATATTATAAAAACAAAGCTAAAATAATAGTATACAAAAATACTATGACAAAAATATCACAACAGTATGACTACAGTAACATTAAAAAAATACTGCCAAACAAAAATCTACCATGGGAAAACTATACAAATCGAATACAAAATATTACTTAGGAAATGTTACCAAAAAAAAAAACTACAGTAATGCTACAAAATACTTCATAAATCCTACAAAAATACTATGGAAATACTTTATAAATACTTCAACATAAATACTACAAATATACCACTAAAATAATACATAAATATCACCAGCAGAATACTACAGATATACCACAGAAATTCTTTATAGAAACACTTAAAACTACTCCATTTGACGAAACTAATCTATTTAAAAAAACAAATATAAAGAAATCTAACAAGTAAATGTTTGCGCGTATATTCATTCATAAATGAAAATTTTGGATGTTTCCAGGACGAGCCCCTTTGGCCAAATTTTCGTACCCAATGCAGCCCCGCCTCCAAATAATTGCCCGGCCATGACCTAGAGGTAAAAATGCAACAAAATAAGTCAATAAAAATAATACAACAGCCTTCTTGGCCATTCTGCCACCACTTCAAAGCTGAGGGAAGGTTCAACTGAGGGGGAGGGAGAACGCTGTACTTATTTACTGGCTCGAGACCACCTCAAAAGGTCCCTGGCCACAACGCCGCTTGAAACATTTGGCAAAAATCATGGGCGTGACTAGACCCCCAAATTAAAACCAAGCACTAGATAGGCTAAATATGATGAATAAAAATAAAATAAAATTCGGTCCATTTGATTCGTAGCACCGCATTGTAGTATTTCTGCATTGTTGTATTTTCCGTAGTAGAATTTTGTAGTATTTGTATAGCAGAGGTGCAGCACAGCGGCCAGGTGGTTAGCGCGCAGCCCCATGATGCAGCAGTGCATGGCTCGATTCCAGCTTCCTCAGCCTCCCCGTGTGGTTCCAACTACCTCAGCCTCCCTTTGGGGAGCTTGCACGTTCACCCTGTGTTTGCTTGCGTTTCCTCCAGGCACCCCGGTTTCCTTCCATATTCCAAAAACATGTATGTCATGTTAATAGGCTGGTCCAAATTGTCCCTAGGTGTGAATGAGCGAGTGAAAGAGAGTGAGAGATAGCTAAATAGGGCTCTGGAACCGCAACCCTAGTGAGAATAAGCAGTGCTGATAATGGATGGGTGGATGAATAGAATTTGTTTTTTACATCTGTTGTATTACTGTAGTTGTATTTTTGTAGTTGTAATGTAGTATTGCCGTAATATTACTCTAGTTTTATTTTTGTACTCTTTTTTTTTTGGTAGTAATTCTGCAGTTGTATTTTCATTGTAATTCTTCTAGTAGAAAATATGTATTATTTCTGTTGTATTTTTGTAGTATTACTTTGTTTGTATTCCTGTGGCATTTTTATAGTATTTCTGCGGTTACATTTTCGTAATATTTATGTGAAAAAACACACAAATATGCCAGTTAATTGTTAAGAGGGAGCACTAAAAAGATGCTATGACAGCAAGAAGCTGGATGCTTAGCCTCTAAGTTCTTACAGGCTCGGGAAAACCTGCCACGGGCTATCTCTAAACAAGAATCAGAAGCTACTTTACATGTTAACAAGAAGCTACAATGTACTTTGCTTCATTCCTGCAGGTGTCCGCTGAAAACAAATGTATTTTTTTTTTTGTAAAGCAGTGACTAATTCTACATGAACAGTACATGCATTGTTTTTCCCTGGCCCTCATGTAGATTTTAGATCAGGGATTCTGTGATAATAGTCTGTAGTCTGTACAGTCCTTTGAAACTTCTTGTGATTAAAGACTTGTTTAATATTTGTATGGTATTACAGTACTTTTATTTTGTTGTATTTTATAGTATTTATACAGTGTTATTTTTGTAATATTATTATATCTTTGTTGTATATCTGAGTATTTTGTAGTATTACTCTAGTTGTATTTTGTAGTATTTCTGTCGTAAAATTTGTGTAGAAGTATCTTTCTAGTATTTCTTTCGTAATATCTATTTAGCAATATCTTTGTATGATAGTGTTAGTGTAGTGGTATTTTTGTAGTATTTCTGTAGAGAGAGAGAGAGAGTATTTCCATACTAGTATTTTGTAGTATTTCTTAAGTGTTTTTTTCCTATTATTGTAGTTTTTTAAAATAGTATTTATGTTGTAATATTTCTGTAATATTATTTTTGTATCATAGTATTACCGCAATAGTATGTTTGTAGTATTTCTACAATATTTGTCAAGTCAAAAAATGTGCCCACGCCTGTTTTAGGTGCTATGCCCGCATTTACATTTGCAACCAGCAGAAGGCACTAGAGATCTTGGACATAAAGTCGATCAACAACCTATAAACACGTGTTTGTAATTGGTCCCTTTCTTTGTTCCATTAGCGAGATCAATTTTTTTTGCTCATGTGATTCATCATTTGAAAGTTAAACATGACAGTGAAAATTTGATTATGTCAAAAGAAATCAGTGAGTTGAATTGGCAGTTGAGTTGGCAACCAGATTCGACATGTCACTCCGGCATATTCGGGTGACTCTCTGTTTGGAGCATACTTCTTTTAACATGATTCTTCTGTAAAATGTTCATAAAAAGTCCTTGAATTATTCATTTTAAGTGTTTGCTAACATTTACCCTAGATAAAGGCCCTTCAAATTTTCTCTTGTATTCCACAGTGCAATGTAATCTGCTTCCTCAATAAGTGTAGGCCAATAAATTGTAAATTATTATTTATTTTCTATGATTGATTTGAAAAACTATACTAAATTTAATTTCATCATGCAATTGAATACTATGAATGTATATGATTACTGGCCATTTTGTTCAAGTTCTACATGTGCCAGTAATAAGAGTCCACCTTGTTACAATGTGCTTTAACGCCGCAAGACATATTGGATTTATTTATAAAAGTTTTTTTTAATCTGTTGAAAATTAGCTAGCTAAATATTGATTCGTTAAATAGCGACAGCTAGAATAGGTTAAAAAAACTGTTAGGGGGATCTTTTTCAAATCTTCATACGCCTTTTTCATGGCCAAATTCAAGCACTTTTAAAAGATTTTCAAAGCAAATTTTCATTTTTTTTTTTCAGTACCGTTAAAAGAAGAAATCTAGCCCTGACCAGACAGAGAGCCTTGACCTTCGTTTTAAACCTCAACCTTATTTTGTAGCCCTGAAATCAATTTATAACCCTAACTTTCAGCCTGAAATCTAGCTCTACATCTATCCCTTGCTGTAACCCTAGCCCCAACCCTGTTTCAAACCGTAACCTTACTTCTAAAACCTATTTTGAAACTCTACATTTACTTTAGAACCTTAAAATGGAGCTTAAACCCTAGATCCCGACCCTGTTTCAAATTGTAACCATTGTTCTAAATCTATTCTGGAACCCTACATTGAGTTAAGAACCCTAACATGGAGTTCAAACCCCGGGTCCTACACCACACTCTAGCAGTAAACCCTTAGCCCCACCCCATTTCAGGACCCTAAACTCAGTTTATTCATAAGAAGCCACTTTAGTTTCTAACACTAGCCCCAATCCTATTTTGATACCATCAAATAAGTTTAAAACCCCTCATTTGAAGGCCAAACCTCAGATCCTAACTGTAGCCCAACACGAAACTCATTACACATGGCAACAATTTCAGGCATCTACAAGCATTTTGCCTAAAATTGAAACACTTTTTAAACCTTTCAAAACACAACATTAAAAGTTTTTTTTTTTTTCAAGGATCTCAAGGACCCATACAAACACTGTATGAAACTAACAGGTTGGAATGGCGACCTAAAAGGGGGAATTTAGTTCGGGAATTGATAAAAATAATAATAATGATATTCTATTTTATACATCAATCCATTATCTGCACCGCTTATCCTCAGTAGGGTCGCGGGGGTGCTGGCGCCCATCCCAGCTATCTTCGGGCAGTGGGCAGGGGACACTCTAAACTGGTTGCCAGCCAGTCGAAGGGCACACAGGGACAGACAATTCGCTTGCTCATTCACACCTAGGGACAATTTGGACCAGCCAATTAACCTAATATGCATGTTTTGGAATGTGGGAGGAAACCAGAGTGCTCGGAGGAAACCCACGCAAGCACGGGGAGAACATGCAAACTCCATACAGGAGGTTCGTTCTCTTGACCTCAGAACTGTGCCGCACAAGCGCTAACCACTGCCCCCCCGTGCTGCCCATTCTATTTTATATTAATGTAATAATAATAATAATCATAATCATAATAATAACTCAATATATAATAGGTGTATGAACAAAACACAGACAAATCTATGTCTGTATATTGATGGGCCTTTATGTGCAACATGTGGCCCACAATACGCTGAGAGAAGCAGAAATTAAAAAAATGTTCACTGGATAGTCACAAAGCAAGCTGTATCTCTCGCTCTCGCACACTTCATTCTTTCTTTCACCTTTTCTCTCACTCTTTATCTTCATCTTTATGTACCTAATATGCATGTTTTGGAATGTGGGAGGAAACCAGAGTGCCCGGAGGAAACCCACGCAAGCACGGGGAGAACATGCAAACTCCATACAGGAGGTTCGTTCTCTTGACCTCAGAACTGTGCCGCACAAGCGCTAACCACTGCCCCCCCGTGCTGCCCATTCTATTTTATATTAATGTAATAATAATAATAATCATAATCATAACAATAACTCAATATATAATAGGTGTATGAACAAAACACAGACAAATCTATGTCTGTATTTTGATGGGCATTTATGTGCAACATGTGGCCCACAATACGCTGAGAGAAGCAGAAATAAAAAAAAATGTTCACTAGATAGTCACAAAGCAAGCTGTATCTCTCGCTCTCGCACACTTCATTCTTTCTTTCACCTTTTCTCTCACTCTTTATCTTCATCTTTATGTATCTACCGGTACTCTCTTTCTCTACCTCCCTCTCTGTCTTTTCATTTCTTCTCTCTTTTATCCAATTATCTTTCTTTGTCTCAATTTTTCCTTCCCTATTTCTCTTTCTCTCTCTCTCTCTGTCTATCTTTTTCTCTTCTTTCTCTGTCTTATTTGTATTTCTCTTTACTCTTTCTCACACTCCCTCTTTTAAACTCCTGTCACACTCTGTTTGTAACTCTTTCTTTCTCTTTCTGTTTCCGTCTTTCTCTTTCTCTCTTTATTTTTTCTTTCTCTCCCTTCCTTTCTCTTCATCGCTGTTTCTTTATCTTTCTCGCTTTTGAGATGACACTTTAAAACGATACCTACAGCGCAAACCACAATCAAAGTCAAGTCCGCGCCTGTCTCTTGTGCCACGTCTTCTCTCTCATTTATTTCTCTCTCCGCACGGCGCTGCCTGTATCACTCATTTGTTTTTGTTCTTTTTTTCTTCCAAACCACATTGGGAACCACTGGCCTAGGATAAAACGTGAAGTAAGGAGTTTAAAGATATTGTTAGGATAAAAAGGCAAACATATTTACAAAATAGTGCTTGGAAACTGGCCTAAGTGGTAAGCTGAAGAGCTATAGCTACACGCGTGTGCGCTGCCTTGTTTTAAGTGCATCTGGTGCTTTTGTGGGTCTTAAAAATCCCACAGTAATGTAGAAAATAACTTTTGGGGTTTGATTGTATCTTGTTGTCCCCTGGCCAGGAAAATCTGTTTGAAATTAGACCAACTGCATTTCCACATTGGATTAATCAATTAAAGTTATTAAAAGACAGCCCGCCGAACGCAAGCTTGCGGAACACAGCTGGTAGAATTTCGAGACCCCCTGTGCATCATTGTCTTTCCCAAAATCTTCAAGACACTAAACCACAGATGTCAAATGCAAGGCTTACAGGCCGAATGTGGACCTTGAGAACGTTTTTTTACAGCGCCTGAGGTGAGCTTGAAACATTATTTGGTCCTCACCTTTGGAAAAGTTCCCGGAGGACATCAGGTCAGCTGGGACCCTTAATATTTTAAAGGTAAGGCTCAAGATCAGGGCGATTTTAGGTTTAGTCCTTTGGAAGTGCTGAGCACAAAGAGTGTCTAGCTAGTGTTAGGGAAAAAACTATATTACGAATGTAGCGTTTACCAAATTGTTCAAATTAGTTATCTGACTCCATTAACCAAACACAAACTTAATTCTCCTAACAATGCATGTTCCTTTCTTAATTTAGGGAAAAATATTGACAAGAGACAGGCATTTCCACATGGGCAGATTTATTTTCTTAAATTATTTAACTAAGTGAATTCCATCGAATTTTGCCGAATTATTGTCGTATTAGTCTAATTAGTCTTCGTCGAGCCTCCCTCTCACGATCTCCCATCTCTCGCCTCTCCTTCCGTATTCCGTCTTTTCACACGTTGGGGCGTCGACCACCCCCCATGGGCGGGCCAGGAACTCCCCACGTGGCCCCCACCTCGTCTGACCTTTGCGTCACGAAGGCACCCCCCCATGAGCCAGGTTAGGTGCCAGCTTCACCACCTCCTCGCTGAAAGGCGCCGCCATGTCTGAAGGAAACTCATCAGCTCAGAGCAATGCCAAGCGTTTATCAAAACAAGGCCGAATTCCCTCGTCAGCAGCCTCCTCTGTGAAAAATCTTCATTGCATTCAATAACTGTCATTTGCAAAATCCCTTATAGTCAATTAAATAAAATAAAAAGTCCACTGGTTAAAGACAATTTTTTTTTTTTCATTTCACTTAGTTATATAACATGTAAAATTAAATTGTGTTAACCTTTTCTTAAAAGATGTTGCCAAATGATTTTTATTTTTAAAGGCCTCTCACCCTAACTTAACAAAGTCTCCACAGACACCGCCGCTATGCTGCAAGTGACACTAGCCGAGCAAAAAGAAGGAGCGGTGCTAGAAATCAAATGGACTGAACCATTTCAGTGGAGTATTTCCAAGGCTGCGTGGTTCACATTTTTGTTTTGTTTTACTATTCTATATTTCAGCTAGCATTTTTATTATATTTAAGCCTATACTGTGCTCCATTAATGAAAACAAAGTTATAAAAATGCTATAATTTTGGGGGGTGCTTAGGTCGTATTTGGGTGTGCTAGGACACGGGCTGGTTACGCCCATGCTCAAGACCCACTTTTTTAAAAAAAAATATGGGTTGTGATTTTAGTTTTAATTTCTAATGTTTTACTGTAAGATATTTTACTTCATATTTCACATTTTTATGTTTTGTTCTGGGCAGCACGGCGGCGCAGTGGTTAGCGCGTGTGCGGCACAGTTCTGGGGTCGTGGGAACCTCCTGAGTGGGTTCAAATCCAGCTCCCGGCTTTACTGTGCGGAGTTTGTATGTTCTCCCCGTGCTTGCGTGGGTTTCCTCCGGGCACTCCGTTTCCTCCAAAGACATGCATTTCAGGTGGATTGGCCGCTCCAAATTGTCCCTAGGTGTGACTAAGCGAGTGAGTTGTCTGTCCCCGTGTGCCCTGCGATTGGCTGGCAACCAGTCCAGGGTGTCCCCTGCCCACTGCCCGATGATTGCTGGGATGGGCTCCAGCATCCCCGCGTTTTGTTCTGCAGTTGTTTTCATCTCTATTTTTATAATTCAGTGTTTCCTCATTCTGGTAGGGTGAGGATCAATGCCTGAAAATCCCAAGGCCATCTGCTATCATCCCTAAGAGTGTGGATAAGCCTCCCTCAGTTCCCTTTCCTCACATGGTTAGTCTGTGCTTTGCCATAATCATATTATATCTATATTGAAATGTATTTGTTTCAATTGTATTTTAACCATTGTGTGTGTCTATGTATGAGGTGTTTTTGGGTTGTTGGGTAGGGAGGGGGAGGACATTTTATTATTATTGTATTACATTTAATGTTTTTTAACAGCACTTTGAGTAGCAATTTAATTGAAGAAAGTTTAGTTAACAGATTATTGCAATTTGTTTGTATATTTGTAAAAACTATTTCAATTGCGTGAATCAAAGAAATTTGCCATTATCTTTTTTTTTCTTTCAGAAATCAATTTAGCCCAACATTGAGGGTGCCTGAGTAATAGCAACTAGCACTGCTTTTCGCCAAGGCAGCCAACATTTCAATTAAAGAATTTCAAAAATGTAAAATGAAAACACGCAATATATATTTAGCATTGGCGGGCTGTGCATTTCACACGTGGGTCTTCCGCAGTAGTAAGATCTTAAGCCTGAACCCAAGACCGGCCTGACCTGAATTTGATCCAGTCAGGCCTGAAATGTGAATCATTACTTTGGATTGGGCCGGGCTTTTCTTTCGTTGACTTTCTTTCATTATCCACCCGACAATGTTATTCTTTGTCTCTTTCGCTCTAAGTGCTTTGTGTTTTAAGGACATCAAAGTAATACTTTTTCTCTTATTTTAAGTATTCTTTGTTTTTGGGTTGTTGTCAACATGAGCTTAGCACATTTTCATCTTAAGTGGTTAGCTTGAGTATTGTCTTGCATTGCTTTAGGGGTTTTGATCTCCAACTAGCACAACATTAGCAACTCGCATTTGCAGCTTCTTTCATTGTCCGGGCTTCAGGTTTTATGATTATGGCAATGCACATTTTATGATACATTTTGCACCTGAGAATGCTTTTGCCAAAACCTGAAGCGATGGGCACGTGCTAAAGCGGCATTCCCAGGTGCAGATGCAAAGATAAAAAGCAAGTTTGTGCGTCAATCCCTTGTCCTGGCACTTTGAATACTATCAGTTTGCTTTCAAGCTTTCCCGAACACACAGGCAGTTTTGAGGAACCCCGGGAGGGATCGTTTCAAAATATGCAGGCCCAATCTAGATTCCAATCACTGGTCTGAGCCCCAGAGAATAAAAGGGCAGTAGATGAGACGATGGGAATAAACTCTTCTTCATCTCTTGATCTTCCCCTAACATCGCTCACCAGCAACCCTTGATATCACATGAGTGACTATTTTTTACTTTCAAATCTTGGTTTCTTTAGATGCCCGCTTTGATTCTGTGCCATTAAATTGTTTTTATTTTTAATTTGTTGGGGTGTTTCTAAGCAACAGCAGCTAGAAGTGGGGTCAGTGCTAAGTTAAACAATCATACTGGGCCGGGTGGCAGTAGCTCATCTGTAAAGACTTAAGTTCTGGAGCCAGGGGCTAGAGTTGCTGTCTGGAGTATAGTCAAATGGCAAAGAGATGGTTGTCTAAGTCAATGGTTTTCAACTGGTCTGACTATCAGGACCCACACTCCCACCCCGATTATAAACCAAATCAACTCCAAGTATTTGTAAAGCACCTTGCAGGAAATACATTTTCACTCAAAGGCTGTATAAAACCCGTCTGTGTACAGACCTTAAAATTCACTCTTTTATTGCAACCCCAACAACACCAAACCCTTAATACACAGACAAACATGATGGTTAAACTACAATAAAAACATAAAAAATAGTAAAATGAATCAAATTTTATAATGGCAAGGCACAAACTAACCATGCGAGGAAAGGTACCCGAGGAAAGCTTGTCCACACTGATAGAGATGGCATCAAATGGCTTTAGGATTTTAAGGATTGCCATTGAACCACACCCTATCAAATTTTACTATTTGTCTGATTAGCCTATCAATAGGTAATTACTAAAACCAATATGTTGAAGAAAACGTTTAAAAAAAATTAAGTGACCCCAGATTATTTTTCCTGTCATGGAAGCACAGGATTACAATGACACAATTACCCGATCTTAAACCAACATGCGGGCAAGGAACAACTCAAAACCTCAGCGTGAGGAAAAAGAGAAACCTTGAGAAGGGATCTCACAAGTGGTATCCCCCTTTCAGGATGACCAGGGTGAATTACATTTAGCATTACAGTACACAAACATCGTAAACACTAGGTAACATGTTGAAAATGTGTCCGTAAAGTGCATGACAGCAGCGACGCCCCCAGTCTGTAAACTAGTCCAGAAAGTCTATGACGGCCACGACGCAGCTTCCCATCTCTGCCACCTGGTCAATGCAGGCGTTGACATGCTTCAGGTCAAACGCTAGTCCGCTGACTCATCTCAAATCGTCCTTCTCTTTCGTATCACCACCAGGCAGGCAATCAGAAAAAGACAGGACAATACAGCACTAGCATCAGGTATCCTCGAACGGCGACAGATCCCCGTGGTGATTTAAATGAAACCGTCCTGAATGTAGCGGTTTCCCACGAGTTGTTGCTCCCAGTCGCCTGTTTCATGACTAATAGACCTAGAGTTGACAAGATACAGTATCTGCAGCAGTGGCTTCAAAGAGTTATTAGCCTAGCCATTAGCAGTTGGCTGGGCCAACAGCCCTGCTCCTTTGCCTTCTACCAGACATTGCCTGAGTCATTTCTGGAACCTGATAATAATCCCACAAAGCACCCGCTGGTCATCACAATTTCGTTGCACTCCTTAGTCTGATTTAATTGATGCATTTATTTTCATTGTTACAAGCAGCTAAAAGCTCGTGGTTGCTGTGCTTACCAAGTATTTTTACAGAGGCAGCGCCCTCTCGCCTCTTAACTGACAGCTCACACCAGGCTTTCACAGTCGCTAACACAGTCACACGAACCCAACACAGAGCGTCCTCCCTAATCTATTACTGCTGTCAGAACACAATGCCGATACAATTATATACAGTGGAACCTCGGTTTTCGAACGCCTCTCAGTTCGGACAAATCGGTGTTCGACCAAAAATTTAGAGAAATTCTTGCTTCGCTGTTCGGTCAAAAAATCGGAGTTCGAACGTCGGTACACTAGGGTGCGATGCTGAGCGGCGTACGGGTGTTTTAGCCCCTAATTATGCTTCCGAAGAAGGTCGGTGCAAGTAGGACAGGTGAAAAAAAAACAAGTTGTTCGTCCAACTATTGCCTTTAAGAAAGACATAATAGCTAAATATGAAAGAGGTGTACGAATTTCCGATCTTGCTAGTGAATACAGCATGGCTAAATCAGTACGATAGCAAAGAATAAGGAGGCTGTGAAATCGAGTGATGCGGCTAAGGAAGTTAGCGCTATAAGCAAGCAACTGCCGCAAGTTTTGGAAGAGGTTGAAAAACTTTTGAGGATTTTTCTCTCCCCACCGTCAACCACAAAGGTAAGAAATCCTATTCATAATCCTTTTTTTATTTTTACACGTTCATGTTAGTGTAATCTTTCGTACATGTGTAAATAAACGGTTCTGGTCTATTTCAGTGTTGTGAAATGGCGGGAGTCATTATCGCCATCTCTTGTTAAGGAGTGGAATTGACCCTTATTATTTTTTTCCTTGCCATTATTTTGCCACGGCCAAGGCCCACGACCCACTAAATACGTTAAAACTGCACCATATTTTTCTTAATGGTCGCTGGTTCGCGCCTCGGCCGAGTCATACCTAAGACTTATAACATTGGTAAAATGGCGGCGCCCTCTGTTGGCTGCGGCTGCATCGGCTCGCTACAACGGGTCAGGTGTATCGACATTTCGTTCTGTGTACATTGTTACAAAGAATGACAATACAAAGGAAATTATTAATATTATTATTATTATTAATGTTGCATTAATTATATCAAGTCCTGTAATCTTTCTCTCTATATCTCTATATACAGTGGCTTGCAAAACTATTTGCCCCGCTTGAACTTTGTGACCTTTTGCCACATTTCAGACATCAAACATAAAGCTATAAAACTGTAATTTCTTGTGAAGCATCAACAATAAGTGGGACACAATCATGAAATGGAACACAGTTTATCGCATAGTTTAAACTTTTTTAGCAAATAAAAACGAAATAGTGGGTGTGCAAAATTATTCAGCGCCTTTTCTTTCAGTGCAGCAAACTCTGTCTAGAAGTTCTGTGAGGATCTCTGAATGATTCAATGTTGATCTAAATGACTAACAATGATAAATGGAATCCACCTGTGAGTAATCAATTCTCTGTATAAATGCACCTGCACTGTGATAGTCTCAAAGGTCTGTTTAAAGCGCAGAGAGTATCATGAAGAACGAGGAAAACACCAGGCAGGTCCAAGTTAATGTTGTGGAGAAGTTTAAAGCTGAATTCGGATACAAAAAAAATTCCCAAGCTTTAAACATCACAAGGAGCCCTGTGCAAGCAACAATATTGAAATGGAAGAAGTATCAGACCACTGCAAACTTACCAAGATTGGGCCGCCCCCCTAAACTTTCAGCTCATACAGTGAGAAAACTGATCAGAGATGCAGCCAATGGGCCCATGATCACTCTGGATGAACTGCAGAGGTCTACAGCTGAGGTGGGAGAATCTGTCCATAGGACAACCATCAGTCGTATACATCACAAATCTGGCCTTTATGGAAGAGTAGGAAGAAGGAAGCTATTTCTTAAAGATATCCATAAAAAATGTCCTTTATAGTTTTCCACAAGCCACCTGGGAGACACAGCAAACATGTGGAAGAAGGTGCTCTGGTCAGATGAGACCAAAATCGAACTTTTTGGCAACAATGCAAGACGTTATGTTTGGCGTAAAAGCAGCACAGCTCATCACCCTCAACACACCATCCCCACAGTCAAACCTGGTGGTGTCAGCATCATGTTTTGGGCCTGCTTTTCTTCAGCAGGGACAGGTAAGATGGTTAAAATTGATGGGAAGATGGATGGAACCAAATACAGGACCATTCTGGAAGAAAACCGGATGGAGTCCACAAAAGACCTGAAACTGGGACAGAGATTTGTCTTCCAGCAAGACAATGATCCAAAACATAAAGCAAAAGCTACAATGGAATGATTCACCAAAAACCATATAAAGGTGTTTGAATGGCCATGTCAAAGTCCAGACATCAATCCAATTGAGAATCTGTGGAAAGGACTGAAAACTGCTGTTCACAAACACTTTCCATCCAACCTCAATGAGCTTGAGCTGTTTTGCAAGGAGGAATGGGCAAAAATTTCAGTTTCTCGATGTGCAAAACTAATAGAGACATACTCCAAGTGACTTGCAGCTGTAACCGCAGCAAAAGGTGGCGCTACAAACTATTAACTCAATGGGGCTGAATATTTTTGCACACCCACTATTTCTTTTTTTGTAAACATGCACATCCAACAATCTACTTAACATCCCTTTCCTAACCACTTCATAATCCATCTGTGCTCTGTCGACCATCTCACCACATTCCACTCTGACAATAGTATACTTATTCACGTCCCTCTTTTTAAACAATGTAATTGCAATCAACAACTAATTTTCCACACATAACTCAATTTCTTCCCACTCTCATTTCTTCCTGGTACTCCATATCTACCACAGTTACAACCATTCCATCACCCACTCTAGCATTCAGGTAACCTAATATTACCACTTTCCACCCCTCTTTCGCACTTGCCACACATTCGGACAAATCCTTCCAGAACTCCCAGTTCTCCTCCGTACTTCTTTCTGAACCAGGTCCATATGAGCTTATAAACATCCATACTTTTACACCCCACTCTAACATCACCCACATCAAAAAGATCTCTTTCCACTCCACCAGTTTTTCCTTTATTTCTCACTCACAAGCACAGCCACTCCTTCTCTAGCGTGACCACCCGTAACTCCAGACATTCTACCATACATACCTCCAAGCTGTAATTTACCCTTTCCTTTCATCTTTGTTTCACTCAAGGCTAACACATCAACCTTCCTTTTCGTCATCATCCTTGAAATCTCCTCTTTCTTCTGCTCGGTCGCTTTACTTCCACATCTTCTCACATTTAGTGACCCTAACATCAAAGCGGCGCTGCCATGAGCGGCTGCCTTTCCCAGCAGCTCCCCTGTTATCTCTCACTTTTTGTGATTTTTTTTTGTTTTGTTTTATTGTCTGCTTCTATCTTCAGTGTTTTTCTTCCCGTTTTGACAACTACACTATGGATTACTTCTATCCTATGGACATGGGTTTTAGCGCACAAAAATGCGTTTATTCAAGGAATCAACTCCTTGCCCTGAAGAATTCTCATGCCGGCGTGATGAAGGGGCCTATCGTGGAGTAAGAACCGGAGCTAGCTAAGCGGCTAGCGGCGTTATAAGTCTTCGGTACCATCTGCAATCATGGTAAATGCGAACTCACTACCAAATGAGATCAACGAGTGCTGGTGGAAAACATCAAAGCGCACAGGGAGCGCAGTTGCTGTGTTTTGCGGAAACGTGGCTCACGTTTAGCATTCCGGACGCTAACGTGTATCCACCCGGAGCTACCGGAGCAATCCGGCTTCAGCGTCGCTATACAGAGACACGAAAGCCTACGGGAATCGGAGAGGAGACGGACTTGCTAACACGAGGTGGTGTATCCCTGGACACAAAGAAAAAGATTTCCATCTGCCGCAGGGATGTCGAACTTTTGGACTGGCGTGTGACGTCATCCACTCCGCTACAAGCACCCCTAGGGCATCATGTTAATCTGTTAATAAACAACGGGGTAGACTGCTGGAAGTGTGAATTTCCCTACAGGGATGAATAAAGTATCTATATATCTAGCTAGCTAGCTAGCTAGCTAGCTAGCTAGCTAGCTATCTATAACTAGCGTTTTTGGGCCCTTTCGGTCTCACGCCCACCTTTTTTGCCTTGCTGTCTCTTAGGGAGAAGAGATGAAGAGGAGAGGATCCCACGTCTAATACATAGATATATAGTGTGTGAGTGTAAATATCAAACTTAAATATTTCTAACGCTGCAGCTCTAGTTATTTTCAACCACCCCTACTTTCCACTAGAGTAGTTGTAATACTATTTATATTTTAGTAAAATTGAGTCAATGGAAGGAGACCAAGAGGAAGGCCGCGATTGACGTGGATGGATGGTGTTTTGAGTGCACTGCAGGAAAGAGGTCTAAATCTAGTGAAAGCAAGAGCTATTGTTGGTAATAGGAATGAGTGGAGAGGTGTAAAAAAGAGTGGGATGTTTGGGCACGTTCTAAGGGATGGGCAGACCACCTGTATGATGCGGCAGGGTTAAACCAGTGAAAGCTGTCGGGCCCTGCTGTTGAACAAAAGAGTGTGTTGACATGGCCGCTTTCTTGTGTCCCGTTTCATCTGGAGGGACGAAAGCATGACCGCCTTAGGTGCCGAGGTGCCTTTTTGCTATTTTTTCCCTTTTATTTTTTTTGTTATTGTATGTGTTTGTCTTGCTGTCGGTCACCCCTCTTGACGGATATGACCAAGGTAGATAGATTGATAGAATAAAGAGAAAATTTAGTTACTGTCCATATTCGGGTTGCTGATTGTAACGATGATGGGTTGGGGAAATCTAACGTCAGATCATTGGGGAACCACTGGTGTAGGGAATGTTTGTAAAATGTGTCTGGCAAGCCATGCCTACATTTATAAGGATTTTTTAGTAGAGTAATATATGTTTTGATCAAAACATGCAGGTGATGAGCTAAATATGTGATTTCCAGGCTGGACTGTTCCTTTAAAACAATCCTGTGCTACACTGAGCTAGACTCAGGACATTGGATTAGAGGGATAAAACTATTTACCCTAAATTTATTTTATATATTCTCTTTTTTGGGGAATTTTTAAACATTTCTTTTTGAGTCTGATCATTTTATAAGCAATTGTTCTTAAAATTACTAGTATTGCCAACAGGGACCTTACCAGGGGAATTAGCAGGAGTGGGTAGTGTCCACCCACAGAAACATTCTGCCCACCCAAAGAAAACTGGATATAGTGGTGAGGGCAGTCTGGAAAAAAGATCAACAAAAGAAGAAAAAAAAAAATATAAAAAGTTGTTTTTTTTTCACTCTGACTTTTAACTTATTTCTATTTCTTTGAATATTAAGCAACTTTAAACTGGAATCCCTGCATGATACAACAAATTGTCTGTTAAGAATATTGACTTTTCAGTGCAACAACAAAATACTAGACTAAACTCTATACTGATAAAAATGTATTCATCAAAACATAAGTAAGGGTTTTGGGGTAAATCATTCAGAGGATCAGAACTAACAATTAATTGATCTGATTGACTTGATTGATGATGATCATGTTATGCATGATCACAATCAATTTTAATGTCATAATCTGCTGACCGATCAATAAAAAGATACAGTAGATTAGAAGCTATTTTGCCAGTAAACTATGGTATAGTGACTCAAACCTGTTGTGCCGTCTGCCAATCTGCTTGCCTGAGCTTTATTCGTTTAGGAGCCGAAGCAAACAGTTTCCAAACTGAGCTGTGTTGCCTGTTGGCTTGCCCATATCAAAATAAACAGTACTGTATAATGGTCATAATCTTATAAAATCCCATTAGAAGACTACCAACCAGGGTTTAGACAGCATGATCTGTGCTGTGTACTAAATTGTAAAGCTTTCGAAAATGGCCATATATTTCAGCTTTCTTTACCAAAATAACTAAGAGTGCAATAAATTCACACACAAACTTTACAAAGCAAGGCTAACCACACAAATGCATGGTGCCATCCAATAATCCCCCTAAATCAAAACGCCGAATAACTATTAGAGAGAGCAGAGGATTTGCTGTCTTTCTAAAAATTCACCACAGGAGATAAATGACTTGAATCCTGCTCACTAAGCTGTATTATACAGTTGGGAATTGCATATTTACGGACTCTATGCCGTTTTTTTTATTGCAACTTTCACAGTCTGTGCCCTATCATCGTGTCCTCAACAAAATGGTTTGTCTGCATTATGAGACATGCTCCAGATCAACATGTGGATTAGAGCCCACAGGAACACACTGTAACCTGAACAGACAGATAAAATGGATATCCTCTGCCAAGCTAAACTTAAAAATGCCCCCAGTGAACTTAGGCTTTCAATGTGATTTAGCAGATGATGTTTGTGCAAAAAAACGGCAGTGTTCTTTTTGTTTTGACCATAAATAGTCCACACAAGGGCAGCACGGCGGGGCAGTGGTTAGAACGTCTGCGGCCCAATTCTGAGTTCATGAGTTCGAACCTTCCTGTGTGGAGTTTGCTTGTTCTTGCCATGTTTGTGTGGGTTTCCTCCGGGCACTCTGGTTTCCTCCCACATTCCAAAAACATGCATTTCAGGTGAATTGGCCGGTCCAAATTGTCCCTATGTGTGAATGAGTGGGTAAGTTGTCTGCCTCTGTGTGCCCTGCGACTGGCTGGCAACCAGTTCAGGGTGTCTCCTGCCCACTGCCCGATGATTGCTGGGATGGGCTCTATCACCCTCGCCACCCTACCGAGAATAAGCGGTGCAGAGAATGAATGAATGAGTGAATAAATGAATAGTCAATACAATTTGATACGTGACATCCTAATCCCATACCATGTTTTCCTCGTATCATTTCAAAATTGTGAACGCTGTATACTAATTTTTGTACCATATTTTTTTTTTTTGTTAGACCGATCCCATCGTGCCCATACTAATTAAGATCGTCCAGGTCATTAGTCGCTGACGACAATGTGATCGTTAATTCCAACATGGAGGCACGTGGTTACGTTGCGGCTAGTTGCTATCCGGCTATCCTGCTATTTACTATCGTTCTCCTGCTTTCTTTTTAGGACACATGCGTGGCCAATAAGACTTATAGTCGGGAGGAACTTATTCAATTGGGTGGGCATCTAAATTTCGACTTTTCAGACACTTTTTATACCACCCATAATGTCCCGAACGTGCTTCAAAGGGACTCGGGTTCTCTGTGGCTACCCACTCTACCTAAGAAAAGACGAAGACGGCGCAAAGACAGAAAGCAGAAGCGGGGCTGTCGTGCAGGGAAGCGTGTGAAGTTGAAGGAACAAGAAGGACATGAAGATGTGTCTAATCCACTTCCATTTCTTCATCGATCGCCTGAAGCCAACGCACCCGAACGGCGCCATCTTGTGACGATCTCTACAAAGACTACAGCTAAGTTAAAGGATTCAAAGCTAAAATTTGGTATTTTGAATGTTTGATTGCTCGCTCCTAAAGCTTTACTTGTTGATAATATGATAATATTATTCGCGATTATAAACTTAACTGTATCGGTCTCTGTGAAACTTGGTTACGGCCGGATGAGTTTTTACCGCTAAATCACGCTTCTCCTCAAGACTACGTGAGTAGTCATGTAGCATGCACGTTGAAGAAGGGTGGCGGTGTCGCGCTAATTTCTGAAAAAACGCTCAAATTTACTCCTCGTACCTCTAATAATTACAAGGCGTTCGAGGCTCTTGTTATGCGGTCCTCTCTATTGTCAATTTATGTAGTAACTATTTATCGCGCACCAGGGCCATACACAGCTCTCTTGGACGAATTTGCTGAACTTTTGTCTGAACTAGTAACCTATGCAGACAAAATTATAATTATGGGGGACTTTAACATTCATATGAACTCCCCACTCAATTCACTCACTGTTGCGTTTCGGTCTTTAATTGATACATTTGGTTTTGACCAACTCGTTGATTTGCCAACTCATAAAGATGGAAACACGCTAGACTTGGTTCTGACTCGAGGAGTCTCAACCTCAAACATGACGGTGTTACCGTGTACTACAGTTATCTCGGATCATTACTTAGTTACATTCGAGGTGCTAGCTAAATGTATTACTAAAAAAGCTGAAGGGTTTTGTGGACGCAATATAAGCACTGGCACAATTTCTGAGCTCTCCGATCTTCTTCCACGAGCAGTTGCGTCCTTTCCTTCGTACAAAGCCTTTATCGACTCACTCATGAATGAGTTTAATGCTACCCTGGCTAGTGTCCTGGATTCAGTAGCGCCCATACGGCTTAAATCACAACCTAAAAGACGCACACCTTGGTTTAATGATGAAACTAGAGCCCTTGCCTCTGCAAAATCAGCCTACCTTTCGAAAGTGATTGCGTCACAAAAGAACAATCCCAAAGTCCTTTTCGACACTGTAGCATCGCTTACAAGGCAACAGACTATCCCAGATATTTCCACCCATTCAGCCCATGACTTAATGGTCTTCTTTACTAAGAAGATTCAAGGCATACAGGAAGAAATTGCTGAAGACAGTATTAATACAACACATACTAAAGCACTGAAATCTATAGATGCACGACATGGTGGCTGTCCAGGGAATTTGTCCTGTTTTAGTGAACTGTCACTCAATAATCTTAAACAGATGGTGAATACGGCCAAACAGACGACTTGCCAGTTCGACCCGCTTCCAGGTTCACTTATTAAAGGTCTTTTGGGCGTACTTGCACCTTCAGTTCTAAATATTATAAACATATCACTCTCCTCAAGTGTGGTTCTAGCGGCTTTTAAGTCCGCCATTATCAAACCCACACTGAAACAACCCAACCTTGATCCAGAAGGCTTATGTAATTATAGACCTGTGTCAAACCTACCGTTTCTTTCTAAAGTACTTGAAAAAGAAGTGGCACAGAAGCTGAATGATTTCATATCCGAGAACAATCTTTTTGAATCAGTGCAATCAGGATTCAGGGCTAACCACTCTACTGAGACAGCTCTGATTAAGGTAACCAATGATCTCCTACGGGCAATGGACTCTGGCGCTTCATCACTTTTGCTGCTGCTGGACCTTAGAGCTGCTTTTGACACAGTAGACCACATTATCTTACTAGAACGGTTGGAAAAATGGATTGGTCTCTCAGGAAACGTCCTCTTATGGTTCAGATCCTACCTCTCAAATAGGATGCACTGTGTTAAATATGGCGAAATGACATCTGAGCCCTTTAGTGTTACCTGTGGTGTTCCGCAGGGTTCAGTGCTTGGCCCCCTTCTCTTCAGCATTTACATGCTTCCATTAGGTGATGAAGTGAAATGAAATGATCTGCATTTATATACCACTTTTCAAGTCAATGACTTCCCAAAGTGCTTTACAGTGTGCTTCACATTTCCCAATAGCGGCCTTGTATTGCAGCCATGTAAGACGCTGACCTGCTTATTGGGGCTTTAAGGGGTTCAGAGTCTTACCCAAGGACACTTCGACATGTAACACCTGACAAGCCGGGATTCAAACTGGGATCCCTTGATCCCAAGACGAGCGCTCTACCTCCTGAGCTACTGCCGCCCCAAGTATAATATCAGTTTCCATTGCTACGCAGATGACACTCAACTATATCTCCCAATGGAGGAATCTGCCACACTAAACTGTGCAAATTTGGAGGCCTGCCTCACTGAGAGAAAAGAGTGAATGTCACTCAATTTCTTGCGTCTTAACTCTGAAAAGACCGAAATGTTAGTTATTGGTCCATCTAAATGCCGCAACTTATTGTCTAAAACTGCTGTGAACATTGACAAATGTATATACTGTCTCAGTCGGATTTATTTACCGGCGTTTCATTGGCTAACCAATGTGTCAATCATCATTTGAATCGATCACTATTGGCTGAAGTTATTCGGAGGTAAAGGGGGCGGATCCTTTTTATCATTTACCGGCTGGCATAGCCTAAAGTGGCAAAACAAAGCCTGCAATTGACCGAAAAAAAATGTGTCAATCATCAGTTGAATCGATCACTATTGGCTAAAGTTATTTTGAGGTAAAGGGGGCGGATCTTTTTTATCATTTACAGGCTGGCATAGGCTAAAGCGGCAAAACAAAGCCTGCAATTGGCCGAAAAAGATGAATGTGAAGAGCACGTTGGGTTGACGGCATAGAGAAAACAGTATTTTACTATTCTGTACTGTATTTGTAAATATTTTACTCTCGTGGATTAACTACACTCACGGATATAAGAGGACCATGGTTGGACATTATTAATGAACACAACGACTTCGGTGAGCTACTCCGGCTATATATTTTCCCGGTATCTTGTTTCAGACTGAACTCCATGTTTCTGTGATAAGCGGTGCAGATAATGGATGGAATGGAGTGTCTATTTTTAAATTAAACTCAATTCCAAGTGTTTATTGTCATATGCACAGTAAAGTTGCGAGCGAAAAAGAAAATAGAAACAAAGGAATGGTTGGCATTTCTTGAATCCCAAGACTTTAACCTTCCGAATGATATTTGAAATGATGCATTTGAGTGACATCGTACGGACACCGCATCCGCACGTGTCTACGACACGTATTTGCTTCTTTGCAAGCTTTCGGAATGTTAATGGGGTACTAAGTTTGACTGAACTATCTGACTGTTTTGTCGACGTTCCCACTGTCGCGCCTTATAATCCGGTGCGTCTTATGTATGTCAAATATAGGACCAAAAACTATTTTTTCGGGGTGCGCCCTATAACCCGGCGCGCCTTATAGTGCGGAAAATACGGTACACATTTTGTCCTGTCCAACAGGTAGGACCTAAACCATGTGAGATACTGATCCATTTTTCTAGACGAACAAGTAATATGTTGTGGTCCGCAGTATTGAAAGCAGCATGGAGATCCACCAGCAGTCGCATTGATGAGGCATTGGAATCTATTGCTAAGAGAAGATCATTGGTTACATTAGCTAGGACTGTCTCAGTTGAGTGATTTGCTCTGAAGGATGACTTGACAGATTGCAAGGGATTATTTTCAGACTAGTCGTTCAGCTGCTGTGCAACGACCTTTTCAAGTAATTTTGCAAATGGTAGATTTGACGCCGGCCTATAATTACATAGGCTTTCCGGGTCAAGATTAGGTCGCTTAAGCATGGGTTTAATGACAGCAGACTTGAAGACTACAGGAACAATACCCGAGGTTAACGTTATATTCATAATATTTAAAAGTGAAGGTCCTAAGAAACCAGTAGGATTTTTCACCAGTCAAACCGGAAACGGGTCAGGCAGGCAAGTAGGTCCTTTGGCCCTACCGACCATCCGTGTAAGACTATCAAGGGACAAATCACTAAAACTGGAAAATATTTCTGAACAGCCGCCGACATGACCCAAAACCTTGGCATATTTAAGGTTGGACGACATTGCAGAATATTCATTTAAAAATTCACTCCAAATGAGTTTATCTTGCAAAAAATGGTAGATTTGACGCTGGCCTATAATTACATAGGCTTTCCGGGTCAAGGTTAGGTCGCTTAAGCATGGGTTTAATGACAGCAGACTTGAAGACTACAGGAACAATACCCGAGGATAACGTTATATTCATAATATTTAAAACTGAAGGTCCTAAGAAACCAGGCGGATTTTTCACCTGTCAAACCGGAAACGGGTCAAGCAGGTAAGTAGGTCCTTTGGCCCTACCGACCATCCGTGTAAGACTATCAAGGGACAAATCACTAAAACCGGAAACAATTTCTGAACAGCTTCCGACATGACCCCAAACCTCGGCATATTTAAGGTAGGACGATGTTGCAGAATATTTATTTAAAAATTGACTCCAAATGAGTTGAATCTTTTTATTTAAAAATGCCATAAAGTTATAAGCAGAATAAGTAGAACTATTTGGGCTAAGTTGCTGTCCATTAAGTGTTACCATTGTGTCCAAAAAAAAAAAGGATTATTTTTATGCACAGCAATAATCATTGAGAAAATTGACGCTGGGGAAAATAAAAGCTACTTTATATTTCAGCAAGCTGTCACACTACGTCAGTTGGAAAACCTCAAGCTGTGTAGTGCGCCATTTTCCTGCAACCTTGTTTAAGTAAACTGGTTTCTTCAGTAAACCAAGGTGTATGTTTCTTTGGTAGAAATGTATGCCGTAGGGGCGCCACAGAGTCAAGAACATTAACCAAATCAGTATCAAAGTCGTTTGTAAGTGAGTCAACAGGCACAATATACAATATTATAATATTATATATAAATGAATCACACTTCTCAGCATCCCTGGTAAGGTCTATTCAGGGGTACTGGAGAGGAGGGTTTGCCTGGAGGTCGAATCTCGGATTCAGGGGGAACAGTGTTGGTTTCGTCCTGGCTGTGGAACACTGGACCAGCTCTACACACTCTGCAGGGTCTTTGAGGATGCATGGGAGTTTGCCTGTCCGGTCTACATGTGTTTTGTGGACTTGGAGAAGGCATTCGACCGTGTTCCTCGGGAGACCCTGTGGGGGGTGTTTCAGGAGTATGGGGTACCGCACAGTCTTATCCGGGCTGTGCGGTTCCTGTATGCCCGGTGCCAGAGTCTGGTCCGCATTGCCGGCAGTAAGTCGGATTCGTTCCCGGTGAAGGTTGGACACCACCAGAGCTGCCCTTTGTCACCGATTCTGTTCATAACTTTTATGGACAGAATTTCTAGGCGTAGCCTTGGTGGGGATGGAGTCCGGTTTGGGGGCCTCAGCATTGCGTCACTGCTTTTTGCAGATGACGTGGTGCTGTTGGCTTCCTCAGGCCGTGATCTTCAGCTCTCGCTGGAGCGATTCGCAGCCGAGTGTGAAGCGGCCGGAATGAGGATCAGCACCTCCAAGTCCGAGACCATGGTACTCAGTCGGAAAATTGTGGCATGCTCCCTCCAGGTTGGGGAAGATATCTTGCCCCAAGTAGAGTTCAAGTATCTTGGGGTCTTGTTCACGAGTGAGGGTAGGATGGAACGGGAGATCGACAGACGGGTCGGTGCAGCGTCTGCCGTCATTCGGACCCTGTACCAGTCCGTCATGGTGAAGAGGGAGCTGAGCCGAAAGGCAAAGCTCTCGATCTACCGGTTGATCTACGTTCCTACCCTCACCTATGGTCATGAACTTTGGGTCATGACCGAAGGAACAAGATCCCGGATACAAGTGGCCGAAATGAGTTTCCTCCGCAGGGTGTCTGGGTTCCCCCTTAAAGATAAGGTGAGAAGCTCAGTCATCCGGGAGGGACTCTGTGTAGAGCCACTGCTCCTCCGCATTGAGAGGAGCCAGTTGAGGTGGCTCGGGCATCTTATAGGGATGCCTCCTGGCAGCCTCACTCGGGAGGTGTTCAGGGCATGTTTCACAGGCAGGAGGCCCCGGGGGCGACCCAGGACACGCTGGAGAGACTATGTCTTTCGGCTGACTTGGGAACGCCTCGGGATCCCGTCGGATGAGCTGGAGGAGGTGGCTGGGGATAGGAACGTCTGGGCTTCCCTTTTAAGGCTGCTGCCCCCGCGACCCGACCTCAGATAAGCGGAAGATAATGGATGATGGATGGATATATTTATAATATAATATCCTTATAACAGTCGACATTAAACAGCACCTCACACTTAACAAGATAGTGATCGAAGATAGCTTTTGGATACAACAACACTTAAACATTTGTGGCTACTACACCTTGGGACCGAACAAGGTCTAGAGTATTCCCATCTTTATGGGTGGGCACATCTTGTCAAGTCAAGTCAAGTCATGTTTATTTGTATTGCCCTTAATCACAAAGAGTCTCATAGGGCTGCACAGACCACCGATTAATGCAAACCACAGACTATTATTACACTATCCCCTGATCTATAACTTACATGAGGGCAAGGAAAAATTCAAAAACCTCAACATGAGGAAAACGAAGAAAACTTGAGAAGGGACCGCACATCTATCTGATTAAAACCAAATGTATGAAACAGTGACTTAAAAGCTGCCATAAGTGGATGAGATGGTGAGATTATGTGAACATTAAGATCACCAATAAATATAAGTTTGTCCGCATAAGTTACTAAGTCAGTTAACAGTTCTGAAAATTCATCCCAAAAATTTGAATAGGGTCCAGGTGGGCGATACACAACAACTACATAAATTGGTGGTGACATAGAGGACCTCAAAACAAGTGCTTCAAACGTTTTAAAAACAGTAGAAGTACCGGGAGTACATTTTAGTGTACTTTCTAAAATAAGAGCAACACTGCCACCTTTCTTGCACGGTCGTGCCAAATGCGAACTCACAAAATTAAGGGAAGAAGCCTCGCTTAGCCATACAAACTCATTTGGTTTTAACAAGGTCCCACAAAGGCCAATTAGGTTAAGATTGTGATCATTAATAAGGTAATTGATAAGTAAAGCTTTAGAAGCAAGTGATCTAATATTCAGAAGCCCTAGCTTCAGCATTGTGGGCTGTGCTGAACCCTTTACCAAATTTGGAACCTTTGTGGTAACCTTAGTGGTAACCTCCACAAGATTTTGCTGCCAGTCACGTATCTTGTACCTTAAACAGCGGCAAGTGCGGCCCGGATTCCATACCACAGGAATATTGTAGACATGTGGAGTAACAGGATGAATAACAGTAGAAAATAGTGTTATTTCTTCGTCTTTATCAACTAATAAAGGAGAATCAGAAGTTAGGAGCACAGAAGAAGATGCTACAGAAGAGAACAGATCAGGGTGTGTGGTGCAGGCAATGGAACGCTCTAAACTACAAAAACTATGTGAATTGCATGTGAATTACTTGTTAGCTCTAGCATAACAAACGCCACAACCGTCATTACATGCTTGTTGCTGGATTTAAACACCTGTGACCTGGCCCGCACTAGTGCACCCTGTCATGGAAGGCATGAACAGTAATCTATATTTCTAGAAAGAGTGAGAGCGCCATCCTAGTTGGAGTGAAGGCCATCCCTCCTAGTCTAGTCTGCTAAAACCTCTCATCATTGCCTCTTGCAAGCAAGGGGCCAGAGACAATTACTCGATGCCGACTCCTCTTTCTGCCGAGATTACAGCTTCAAGCACTTAATTGCATGCTCCACACAAGCAGTGCGACATAGGCTGCAATAATGACTTAAGCCAGAAGATGGCGTCAGCGAGTAGAACATTTCCAAGTTCTGGTCATCTTTACCAAATAAACGTTCATATGATAGTTTTGTTAATTTTTGCTTTTTATTAAAACCTATATATATATATATATATATATATATATATATATATATATATGCTTTTCAATGAATTGGGTTTTTTTTCTACCACTTGGAGATACTAAATAATAATAATAATGAGTAATAACTGCTCAACTGGACATTGAAGACGTGGAGGATGTGTACCTATTGCTTTTATTTATTATTGGAGGAATATCTGCTAGTGTTTTTATGTGGAGTTTTTCAATACGGTTTGGAAAATGCCTGATCGATTCCCAAGAGATCAGACTGGCACAATTTACTTCAATGCCGTGATGCCATCTTGACCAACAGCCTCGACGAACAGACCACCATGCATGAAACCGCCTTGAACAGCCTGAAAGCCAACCTCTAAGATGAGTTTAACGACAAGTTCGATGTCCTCAACGTCAAAATGGGAAACACTGACTGATTGGCTAGCTAGGTTTCAATGGTTTAAGATGGATTTTGGCCTTTCTCGTAGAAATTAAACATCCATCCACCCATTATTTGCACCACTTATCCTCAGTAGGGTCGCGGGTGTGCTGGAGCCCATCCCAGCTATCTCCACACAGTGGGCAAGGGGACACCCTGAACTAATTGCCGGCCAGTTGCAGGGCACACAGAGATAGACAACTCACCCGTTCATTCACACCTAGGGACAATTTGGACCAGCCAATTAACCTGACATGCATGTTTTGAAAACGTAGGAGGAAAGCGTGCCTGGAAGAAAACCTGCACAAGCACAGGGAGAACATGCAAACTCCACACAGGAAGGCTTGTTTCTGGATTTAAACCTCAAAACTCGACACGTTAACCTCAGCTGCCGTACCGCCTTAGGAATTAAAATAACACCCAAAAATAAAATAAGGGAAAGGGGGGGGGGCATATTACTTAATAGTCATGCTTCACAAATATTGAATTCAATATTTATCGAAACGGCAGTTCTTCAGCCTTTTCACTTTAAGATAATCAGTCATCTTTCTGTCGGGCTCCAGTTTGTTAATGAAATTATCATACATCGCATGCACTGTAATCACATCTTTTTATGAAACCTTGCCAAAGGAATCACATTGTGCACTGTCCGAACCAAACTGCTTAAACACATCAATTCTTTATGCTTTAGCTCTTGATAAACTCTTCCAATAAGATATCCATCAGCAGCACCGAGGTCCTGACACAAACCAAATGGGATTGCAGACGACCAGTCTGAGTGAATTGTGTCATTGTGGGGCTGATAATGAGCGCCTTCTTTACACATTAAACGCAAGTCAAGGGACCGTTGCCTCAGCCGCCTGTTTTTGCATGAAGTAAAATGCCTCCCATTGAATAGGATATAGGCAGAACTGTTAAACATTTATGGAGGTTGTTTAAACAGCCGTTAACTGCAGATTAAGTGAGATCTATGCTTCTGGCTTCGAAAAATCTGCTGTTCAGACGCTGCATACACAAAACACACAGATGCCTTCATTGCTGTGACAAGGTACCACGGTCAGTCACATATGCACACAAATATGAGGCATTTAAGAGATTAAGAGTTGGTGAATAATTGAAATGCATATTTGTATTATTAACGCAGTTATTGAGCCCCCTTGTAAAAAAAAAAAAAATTTCATTCAACTTTTTGCTTTTTTGTGACAAAATAACATGTAATACAGTATAGGTCGTAGGAGCGGGCAATACTGGGAATTTTGGTATCAGTAAAAACATGTAAACACACACCAATCCAATACCAATACTTTTTGCTTGGAAATGTTATGATCTTTGACTAACTGATCCAGGTACTTGCTCAGTCTCGAAAAGTTGGATCAATCCGCCTACCGCCTACCTAATATGTAATAATATGCGTGATTAATTTTACCATGACAGTTCTGGTGTAACATAAGTTTCCTGTAAATTATGAAATTGTAATCCCAAAAAAGCAATGGTCGGTGTAAAGTAACAGATCACAGTTAAGTCCGGAGTTGCATTCTTTAAGTCCTAAAGTCTTCAACAGCTTGTGGCTCTAACGCAGGTATTCAAGTAAAGTCATAAAATAATGCCTTGTTTAAACAAATGCTGTAGTGATGTCTACATGCAGCACTGCAAATAATATCTTGGACGTGGAATGTAAACTAAAGAGCAAAATGCATCCCTTTTTTTCTATCAATATTGAAGTCACGCTCAAAAAGATGCTTGATTCAACTATCGCCCGCTTAGCAGAGGTTTTAACTTGCTTAGCCAATTTAAACGGTGCTGTACAAAAAGATACAATGAAAAACAATGACGACTTGATAAAAAAAAAGGCAGCCAGAAAGAAGCTAGGCCCGACATGAACGTACCGACCCAGCCCAAAATTTGAATCTGGTCGTGCTCTGGTCTAAGATCTTATCCCTAGGCTGAAAGTGGCAGACGAAACCTTTTCCCGCTTGCGAAAGGCTTGCTTGGTTCTGAGTATTCCACCTTTCGTAATTAAATCAACACAATATGTTTCCTTGTGCAGCTTGGTCACTTCAAGTTTAACAGCGTTTGGCACACATCTGAAGCAGCGCAACCAGGGAGAAGCAATGAAAGAAAGCTGAAAGACAAATTGGAACTATTTACAAGTAGGTGGAGACCGGATGGAAACATTTGTTGGCCTGGAGAAGGGTGGGCGCCACCAGGCTGTACTTTCCCAAGACACACCGCAGGAAATGGTTTCCAATTGACTCACCCACCCATTAATGGGAAAAAAAATAATTAACATCACATGATTCAGATATTTTTTAGGCCAGGAGAAGACCACTGGATTGCTAGGAGCATTTGCTTAATCCCTTTAAACATGGAAGCAAGATCGAACTGTAAAGCGCTTGCAGCAGAAGTATCTATCTATCTATCTATCTATCTATCTATCTATCTATCTATCTATCTATCTATCTATCTATCTAAATGAATAGATACATTACAATACAATTATGACTCACAGCACGTGGTAAGCTTTCTCTCCTGGCTTTGATCTCTGGCAAAAGGAACATAAAATGCGACAGAAACAAATTGAAAATAAATCCAAACAGCTTGCCAACATCATTTTTGCCGTTCCATGTATTCCGTTACTCCCCAAGCCTGCACAAAATTTAGTAATTTTATTCATATTTAGTTTATTTTGTCTTTTATTAGCATATTTGGTATTGGAGTAATCCAAAAGTAATTGAAAGTAATCCAGTTAAAGTAACCCTACCCAACCCTGCCCGAGTGTCAAAGATCTGGGCACCTAGATGTTACCTGTCTTTTATGTTTTTTTTTTTAGTATTTGATTTTATTGTTGACATTTCAGCTTATATGCTAGTAGATGCATTCGAGAAACTCACTGTGCTTGTACTCTGGGTTTGAGCCAGGGCCTCCAATACTGTTTCAGTTATACCTTGATGGTTAAAAAAAACACGCCTACCCCATGGAATGGGGTTGTATGTCATCATGTGAGGAATGCAGGAGATTTTAGGAATCAGAGGGCTATGCAATGCATGACCTGCATAAAATAAATAGCTAAAATACTGTAATGCATGATGTAGTAACAGCAGTAGTCATTACATTCTAACATGATAGAAATATGTATGTCTGCATTTCTGTTGTACCCTTATTTTTCTCTAAAATCTGCAAAATTTATGTAGAAAGTACTTTAATTATTCACTTTAGGTGTTTGCAATTATCTTACCTTAAATAAAATGCATTTCAAATGTTATTTGGTATTTTAGATACATTTTTGGTGATGCACATGGTCAATTTTATTGTGTGCAATGCAATCAACTTCCTCAATAGGTGTAGGCCATAAAATTATAAAATCATGTTTTTTTTCTTTAATGATTTTGATAAACTACACTAAAGCTAATTTCATTATGCAAATAAATGTTATTAATTCATATTTTTTATATTTTATTTTATTTAGGTGTGTTATACTTGCATGACCCCGCGACCCTAATAAAGATAAGCGGTACAGCTGATGAGATGAGATGAGATGAGATACTTGTATGAGGTGATGAAGTGTTCACGTGATAGAGTGGGCATGGCGTTGGAAATAAGGTTACATGGACAGGTGCTGGAAGAATTTGAAAGCTTTAGGTACTTGGGTACATTAGGTTGGGGAGTGACGATAATGATAATAATAATACAATAATTATTAATAATGAAAATGTTCTATATTATTAATATAATAATAATATCAACCTTACAAAGTATAAATGTATGTATTGATGAACAAAACTTTATTTAAAAATAAGCTTTGATGATAAAAACTGTCCATGTTTGTTTGCAAATGGCACCAGTACTTAATGCAGCAGAGATGCAGTGTTGGTAGAGAGCAAAGACTGATGCTGACCCAGAATGCAGAGCACAGTACCTGCAAAAAGAAAGTGAGAATCGGAAGACTGACATGCAGACAGGAACATTTTCACAGCGTTTGTTTCCAGTTAGATTTTTTTTGTCAGCATGTTTAATCTGGCAGTGCTCTTGATATTATATTATTTGAAAACAGCCACAGTTTCTTGGCAAATTAGGAGGACACCGTTTTTTTGCATTTCAGTAAAAAATTTCAACTCCAATTCCCACTTGTCTGGAAAGTGGCGGCCCTCACAGTCAACTTTCTTTTTTCTCTATTTACAGTCGCAATGATGGAAATGGGGTGGATTAAAAATATCACAGAAAGCCATGGGCAAGGGGGGCAAACGGCTACTGCAATCATCTTCTTAAATTGTGTTTTTTTTTTTGGTCATAATTTTGTACTGCGGTCAACATTATCTGCGGCCACATATTATTAATTTTATGACAGAGGCCATAGACCTTTAACAATTTAATCACGGGCTGTAACTGGCTCCCGAGCCAGACTTTGGATATGCCTGTTCTAAATAATACACAGTCATTTTATAGGGAATATTATTCCTCAAAGTTGTATTTGTTTTGCATGGAATTTGTTGTTAGTAAAACAATCGTAAATACATTGATTATTTAAGCTGCACAATGTATTTATTCAATTAATTTAGGATGTTAATCTCGATTTAGGTGGGGTGGTGGGTCCTGAAGTTGAGAAACACCGCTTTAACGTAAATTTCCATATATAAAATGTTTTGTTTTTTTCTCGCACATGCATTTTGCAAGAAAACAAATGGAAAATGCTCTCTATTTATGTAGTGCTTTTCAAGTCATTGAAGACCTCACAAATCACTTTACATTGTGGTTCACACTTTGGGTGGTCTTCGGTGACTTCAAAAGCGACAAATGCAGACTATTCCCCATTTACTAGTACCATGTTTCTTATTATATTTACATGTATCTTCACCATCTTTTGACTATTTTTGTTTGGAGGCCATAGTTTGCCCACCCCTGATCTAGGTGCTAAGCACCCTCAAAGCTCTGAACCTAAACTCACCCTAGCTTCCTTTCAAAGCTACCGTACATCAAATCAAGCATATTGTTATTGTTTTGTTTTAAATAAAGACCTCAACAGTTACCACAGATATTGCGTTTTTGTATATAACTCTTTTTGCCACCCTGTGAGAAAAGATAACATAATCAATAAAATCATGCCCACTGGTGAAAGATATGGTGATGAGCTTGTTTGCAAAGATGTCTTGGCAGGATTCACAGTTGACTGCTTGTTGTTTTGGTGTGGGTTGAGGCCAGGGTGCCTGCCAAAGTAATGGTGTGGACAGCTGGCCCGTCTGATCCCTCTGGTCTGCTTTTAAATTGGTTTTAGTGGCAGCACTAATGAAGCTGATTATCTTAGTGGCTCAAGGCCTTCCTAACCCTGTGACACTCCCAACAGCTGGTAGGACTGGAAGCTCAAAAGCCATCCGATAACAAAAACAAAATATTGATGTGGTGATTGATTTAATGATTATTCTATTTTTATTCCAGAAACAGATGCCTTTTAAAGTAATACAAGACTAGTCAATTGTGATGGACAATTTTCAAGGCCCAACAACCTACTATGTGGCTAAATTCGTCCCCAATGTGCAGATGTCTAGTAAAGGAAGTATTGTGATATTTGAGGTACCTCCAGAGGGGTATTGCATGAAAGTGGATTAAAGAAATCCAAGCTAACTGACTAAGCGCAGCTTGATGTATTCTGGCCAGCGCAATTTGGCTTAATCGGTTGCAGGTTTCCCGTGCCAGGATGAAAAAATGTGGCAATGTCAAGCCGGCTGTAGATATTTGGGAAACTGCATGTTCACTGCATCCCCAAATAGACCCCCAGGATATTCTCAGAATCGAGGATCGGAAAATGGAAAAGTGTCACTCATCCTGTTTTGCGGCCGCTGAACAACAACTCCAAATGGAGTTTTGTGAAGATGCGAAAAAAAAAGGCAGATCACACTGTTATCAGGGAAAAGGGAGAAAGCCTGGCAGACAACTGCAGACCTTAATACATTTGAAGTTCACAGTACAGTACGTAACAGTACAGTAACGTCTTTCACTCTGTAGTGCCTCTACGACATAAATTTCAATCAAATGTTGGGAAAAGCAGTCTACGGACCATTCTTTTGTGAAAGAGCAAGAGTCAATGGTGAGACGTACCTCAACATGCTGGAAACCTGGTTCATTGATACAGACGCTCCCCTACTTACGAACATTCGACTTACGCAAAACGGTAAATATGAACATTTTTTCCGGGATGTCGAAAAATATCCGGACATTGCTGTAAGTTAGATTTGGTATTGTGTGCACCTTTTTCTGAGTAGAGGATAGTGGTGTAGTCCTTCTTTCCACCGTTACCGGCGTGTGGCGCTGTGAGAGGTCACCCAGCATCCACCTCGAAGAAAAAATCCGGCTTCTACTTCCTAGTTTGTGTGTAAACACACTGCACTGTATTTCTAGCACGCTAAGAACTTTGACATTTTTATTGTTTTATATCTCATGCACCCATTTGATATCGTTGGTGTAAAGTGTAAATAAGAGGCCAGTCGTTTCTTTTGAAATGAAAGTGGAATGAGAAAGCTTGATACGGTTGAGAAAATGGTTGGATCGCTTTTTTTTCCGTCCACTTTACCACGGAGGAGGAAGTCGCCTAACCCTTCCAAAAGTAGATTAACCTTAACTTTATTCATCTCTACGGTCAAGTCAAGTCATGTTCATTTGTTTAGCCCTTAATCACAAGGAGTCTCAAAGGGCTTCACAGACCACTGAATGTCAAACCTAATGTGTAGCTTTGTTTTTCAGTACTGTGCTTTATCATTCAGCCTGCTTTGTAACGCTATAGGGCATATTATTTTATGAAACGTTTATTTTTCAAAACCATACAGGTTACTTATACAAGCCTTAAACATACTTATATATACCTTAAACATACATTCCATACAAAAAAAAATGTAGCACTGAAGACACCTACGAACAAATTCAGCTTACGAACAATTGTCTGGAATTCTCGTTCCGGAGTTGGGCAGCATGTGTAAATTGAGTGACAAAGAGTCTGGTGACTTCCTTTTCCAACAACATTGGGAGCAACCACGCAGGAGTCTCAGGCTGGACAGTTTCTGAACACTGCCTGACAGAATGATTCTAAGATCTGGGCAGAATGATCACAGTCTCATGTATTGGTCACTTCTATTCAAAGAGACATGGGTGAGCTGAAAGCACACATAACAGAATCTGTAGCAACAATTTACAATGCAATGCTGGGAGGCGGTTTAACAAGAATTAGACTATTGGCTTGAATGTGTGTCGTGTGACCAATGTTGCTCACATTAAACATCTTGGAACATCCCACGTGAAAAATTTAGATTACAAGCTTTCTGATTTTACAAGATCATAGTTTTATACCCTTAATAGTTTAAGAGAAGCAGCCCAGCGGCTGAGTGGATAGCACGCCAGCTCCACTGCAGAGGTTCAATTCCAGCTACCAGTCTCCCTGTACAGAGTTGCATGTTCTTCCCTTGCCTGCGATTGGTTCCCTTGAGCACTCCGGTTTGCTCCCACATTGCAAACACATACTGACCATGTCAGGTTCATTGGTGACTGTCCCTAGGTATGAACGTGCATGTGAATGGTTGTATGTCTTTGTGTGTCCTGCAACCGGTTCCGGGTGTCACCTGCCCACTGCCCGAAGACAGCTGAGATGGTCTCCGGCGCCCCTGCAACTCTACTGAGAAAAAGCAGTGCAGAGAATCGATAGCTGGACAGGTCGTTTAAGAAATAGTCAATGCCAAAATGTGCCAAAGATTCGTCATCAACAGGAATGTGTCAAGCATATTAATAATAATATAATAATAATAATTTCCTTGTATTGTCATTCTGTGTAACAATGTACACAGAACGAAATGTCGATTGCACCTGACCCGTTGTAGCGAGCCGATGCAGCCGCAGCCAACAGAGGGCGCCGCCGACCACTTTTTAAGTCTTAGGAATGACTCGGCCGGGGCGCGAACCACCGACCTCCCAGTCTCAAAGCGGGCGCCTTACCATCTAGGCTACTGAGCTGGTACATATTGACAGGTGATGCTGTGTGACATATGATGGAAAATGTGGATTTTCAGGATAAATAAATTCAATAGCATATTTAATACAAACGTATCTTTTTTTTATATGGATTTTGCCATATTACATTGAAGTGAATTGAATATTTGTCACGCAATCATGTATATGCAGCCAAATTTGAGAACTGTAGAGGCGATGTAACGGGGGAAAAAAATAACGCCGTTACTTCACGGCATTCCCAAATCTGGTGGAGAGTAGGGTAACGGGACATTTTTCAACATTGATTTTAACATACAACAATCTTATACGGTTAAGGGTTAAGGCCATTGTCTATTAAACATGTGAGGACAGCACAAATATTAAAGTTTTAAGTTTAACATTGGCTGTAAGTCTCCAATATTCTTACAGACAATGTAATTACCAGAATGAGTAATTAAATGTAATTTGAATACAAAATTGTTTACAGGTGTAAAAGTTTGTGATGATCTTGAGATCGGTAGGAGATCCCAGGGCATACTGATGGGAATAATGTACCATCTGGCTTGGGAATGTTTAAAGTTCCCCCAGGAAGCTGATGGAGTTGGCTGGAGTTTAAGCTGTCCGGGATGTTTTCCACTTTCTGCAGGCCGTGTGGCTTTTAGGGAAATTCTTCTGTGAAAAAGTTTGAGCTCATTAAACAACATGGACAAATGTATTCTCGCAAATGTGAGTGTATTTTGCGATGATAAATTGTGTGTGATAAAACGTACGACATACTATACAGCATTTTAAACCAGACACAAACATTTGTGGAGAAGTCAACTTTGTATGTAAGAATGTGATACACAAAAGGCATGAGAGGCTGCATGACAAGTAAATCATATTTGCTCTCACATGTAACATCCCACTCTCACAGTTATACCAAAGCATAAAAAGTAATATACTCTCATTCACATTACTATACTCTCACTCATACTTCTACTATACTTTTAAACCAGACACAAACATTTGAGGAGAAGACAACTTTTTCACTCATACTTATACTATACTCTATTACACGCACTATTGTACTCTCACACGTACCACTCTATTCTCATACACACACTACAATACTCTCTCACTCATATTACTAGACTCTTATACATAGAAACTATCCCTAAGCATGTGTAAATGATAGCTCTCACGTTTCTGCAGTCCGGGCTCCAGTGTCTCTGGAGTAATATTATTCTGAAGTAATGGTACTTCTACTTGAGTAACATTTTTGGCTACTCTACCGACCTCTGTTTAGGGGACTTCCCGCGTCTGAAACCCTCGCCCTAGAAACTCATAGTTTGTGAATCTGTGTCAGTTTATAAAGCTAGCCAGCGTAAAGACACCACCCTGGAATCTGATTGGCTTAATCAACAACTTTCTCGAAGACTCATATTATGGGACGGGCCTTCAGGATTTTTTGTGAGGGCCTCCAGGTAGATTTCTTAGCCTTGTAACAACTAATGCCTGCTTTGTGATTGGTTAAATACTTAAATATGAGAGCACACATTTGGAAGCAGCACAAACAGAGAGAAGCAAAGAGAAAGCTTTTTCCTCATTTTGTTAATTGGTACCATGTACCAAAAAGATACTTACAGAATATAATCTGCGCGTACATAAATTAATAGACAAAGGCTGTAGCAATTTGCTTGTGGTTGAGGCTGACATGTTTTATGAAGATTCTTATTCAAAAAGCACTATTTTGATAGCACTATTATTGCAACTTAGCTCAGTATCTGGGTACAACTTTGTAAATATTTTTGTTTCTTAGTCTGACAGTGTTTTATTTAATGTTTCTCTTTAATGTACTTATTATGTGTTTATCCTGGAGTGCCTCCCTTAACAACTTTTCAAGATTTCATTTTTCCTCACGCTGAGGTTTTGAGGTTTTCCTTGCCCACATGTTGGTTTAAGATCAGGCGATGGTGTGATTGTAATCCTGTGCAGTCCTTCGAGACATTTTTTTGATTAAGGGCTATACAAATGAATGTGACCTGAGTTGACTTGAACAGCTAGGATCTCGGGGGCACCACTTTCGGTGGTGTGTCTTGGGCAAGTACAGCCTGGTGGCGCCAATCCCAAAGAATATATGAGTTATTATTTTAGATTTTGTTATCTTGAAGACAAAGTTACTAAAGTGAAGTGTTGTGGATTTTAATAAAAATACAGCTAATTAAGCATTAACCCTCTTGTTACCATGGGGCACCGGCACCCTATTTTACAAGCATTATTTAAATTAGCGTAACTCCCCGACTGTTGGGCTAAAAAGACAATTGCAACAGTTCTTGGGAGAAGAGAAGATTGGCTTTTTGGCGATATAAGGGATTACCTTTCATATAATCAAATTCAATCAAAGTCCAAAATGGATTATCTCACAGGCAATGGAATCTCCACCCGTTGTTCTTCTTTGTCTCAGTGCCTCTCTCTCTCCCTAAAGTGCCTTGTAGATTCTTAAGGACAGAATTTTGCAATGGTTACAGTCCTAATTTTCAACCCACTAAAATGACGGACAGCCTTAAAATGTTCCCGTCAACTCTTACAAACTTAAGTCAATGATGGAAAATTGTCTGTTAATGCAACCTCTGCAGACACAGAAAATTCTATCTGTCCACCATAGTCATGTCCCTCGAGAGGAGTGACCGACAGCAAGACAAACACAAAAAAAAGAAAAGAAAACAAGAAAAAATAGCAAAAAAACACAAAAGATTTGACCATGGCCAACCCAAATGCCCGAACCAGTTAAGCACCTCGGCACCCAAGTTGGTCATGCTTTCATCCTTCCAGATTAAAACGGGACACAAGAAAGCGGCCATGTCACTCTGGTCAGGGTGACACAACACACAGCAGGTCATCAGCAGGGCCCGACATTTTTCACTGGTTTACCCCTGCCGCGACATGCAGGTGCCCTGCCCATCCCTTAGAACATGTCCAAACATCCCAATATCCTTTCACGACACCTCTCCTCTCATTCCTATCACCAACAAGTGTTCTAGCTTCCACAACATTAAGACCTTTTTCCTCTAGTGCATTCATAACACTATCAATCCACGTCAATCGCGGGGTTACTCTTGGTTTCCTTCCATTTACTGCTGCTCTGTTGATCCCCTTCAACATTCGCTCCTCATCCATCTTCTCCATGTGTCAAAACCAACTGAGTACTCTCTCATCCACACACTTGCTCAGTTCCAATACAATTCCAGTTCTGTCGCTCACAATATAATTTCTCAATCTATCCAATCTTGTCACTCCTAACATACTCCTCAAACACTTCATCACAGAAATATAAAATATGTAAATATGTATACAGTCTTTTTTACCTTAGATTTCGTTAGACAGGCTTTAACTTGTTATCATTACTCACCTCTTATCCTCCCGAGTCCTTACAAATGAAATAGAAAATTTCGGGTTTGTTTCTGGCTTGGTCCTGCAAATCCAGTTAATTGGTTGGGAGCTGTCGGGCTGTAATACCCGTAAGCTAGAACTGAACACGTAAACATTGTAAAACAACATAAGCTGGAAATATGAATGGAAATATATGCCATAAAAATTTTTGAAGCTGGCTCTCTCAGTTATCCAAATATTGTCAACTGTTTTTCACCACAACCAGGCCTTTTATGGGCCTTTTACAGATAACAAAATATGCTTTTCGAAATGCAGTACTTATTTTGCCCTGTATGTGTAATTTCTTGCCTGTTGTCAGTACATTGCCGCACGTAGATGCCTTTGAGATACGATTATGGGAGGTTGCTGCCACCTTGTGGCTGTTTAGGAGAACTACTTTAATTCACTATGCCCAACGGTTGCAGAGTTACAGTAAGTTAAATAGCCTTTTTGAACAGGGGCGCCAGTGCTCCAATGGTAATAAGAAGGTTAAAGCACTGCGTGGAGGTAAAATGTAAACAAGTCTTTCTGTCACTGAGAACACCACTGCCCCCTAGTGTAGTGGAGATGTAATTGCAACTTTTTCTGAGAAAGTTAAAAAAAAAATCTCCGAAGTCAAACGCACCACCCCTGACAACCTTGTGTCCCCTCAGGGGCCCCACTATTTGGGAGCCACTGTCTTAGTAGTCTTAATATAGTCTTAATAGTAGTGTTAGTAGAAGTAGAAGTAGAAGTAGTAGAAGAGCATCAACTCATCATTGATTTGAGCCACAATGTGCCTCAATGAGCCTTGACCTTGACAAGCACGTGGGTTGCCTTCGCACCTCAACAAAGATTAACAAGAGTCTGCCTGGTGTGAATTGTTGCTTGTGGAACCTTTCTGGACTTTTATGACTCCAGTTGGCTATCAGGTTGTAAGACGTGAAAAAAGGAAGTTGTATTATCTTAATTGCTGGTTTAATGATGGCCAAAATATATCGTAGTATGCAATGGGTAAAGGTACTCAGGCTAAAAGGTGCCTCTATTAGGTACAGTAAATATAAGAAGTAATTGTTACTTTTTAAAACATTTTGATATGAACAGAAATGATCATGCTTATTTTTTTGAAAATTGCAAAAAGTATAGTTAAAATAGTGGTCAGTATGTAATTATATACTGTAAGTTTTGATAGAATGTTTTTTCTAAGTAAAATTGCCTTGTATGGTTGGCAGACAATATTGCTTATATTTAACTTAAATTATCCTTTATTTAGATTTTTTTTCTTAAAACAAGAAGAAATACATAAATTAAACATAATTATCTGCTATGTTAGATAATTTTAGGTTTTCATTCTAAGTTACTATTTGTTTACAGTTTTTATTATTTTATTATGTTTTGTTCATTTATTTATTCATTTACAATGTACACATTACATCACCATCGCATATGTTATTATTTGTTGCAGTCATTATCTGTGGTACAAATAAAAAATAAATGGTCTCAATAGAAATTAATCAATGTACAATAATTATACTTTAAAAATGATAACAGACAATAATAACAACTTTTTAAATTTCCCTACTATTAATCTTTTTTTTTTTTTTTTTTACATTATTTGAGTTTTTCCTTGTCCTCATGCAGAAAAGCTGGTGCTGAGGCTACATGTGGCAGGTCTGCCTGTGTCATTGTGCCACTGGATCAGGGACCTTTTTCACCGACAGGCCCTTCAGTGGTGAGATTTGAGAAGACGACATCATACCACCCGTTCCTCAGCCCAACTCTCTTCATTCCATTTACTCACTACTCAGCTGCCAAAGATTCCACAAAACTTGAGGAGGATACTACAGTAGTAGGTCTTGTCTCAGGCAACAATGTGAGCCAATACAGAGTGGAGGTACAACAACTTTCGCGGTGGTCTTCAGCAAACAACCTGGTGCTGAACACCAAGAAGACCAAGGAGGTCATATTGGACTCCAGGAATTCAAAAAATACTGGCCCCTGTCCTCCTGGCAGAGAAATGGTTGAGCAGGTGGCAAATATCAAGTTCGTGGCCATCCACATCACATCGGACCTCTCCTGATCTACCAATACCTGCTGCCTGGTGAAGAAGGCTCAGCAAAGAATGTTCATCCTCAGGAAACTTAAACGATCTGGTCTTTCTCTTGCCTGCTGCCCAACTTTTCAAAAGCTTCCTCTCCAATGTGACCGTGTGGTGTGGCAGCTGAACAGCACAGGAGAGGCAAAAACTGGCCTGGGTGGATAGGACTGCAAGGGGCATCGTGGGGTCCCCCCAGACCGACTTGGAATCCATATATGCGGGCCGAGTCAAGAAGAGAGTAAAGGCCATTGCCATGGATAAGCAGCAACCCAGGCTACTTACTGTTTGTAGAAAGCGGTACAGGAACATCCGCATCACCACTGACAGGGACAGTTTTTTTTCAAAGAGGTGTATAGTTTGTCAGCCCCCCTGACACCTCCCCAACTGCAGGACATAATTATAGGCTGTTAGCCACCGCACTACACACTACTGATAGGTTCGGACCTTAATGTACACATACTACTCAGAATAATCCGGAAAAATATGTACATAGGCTGTCTTTCCTTTTTTGCACATATATATAAAAAAAATCTCATCTCATTTCATTAGCTGCACCGCTTATCCTCAGTAGGGTCGCGGGGGTACTGAAGCCCATCCCAGCAATCATCGGGCAGTGGGCAGGGGACACGATGAACTGGTTGCCAGCCAATTGCAGGGCACACAGGGACAGACAACTTGCTCGCTCATTCACACCTAGGGAGAATTTGGACCGGCCAATCCACCTGAAATGCATGTCTTTGGTTTGTGGGAGGAAACCGGAGTGCCCGGAGAAAACCCACGCATGCACTGGGAGAACATACAAACTCCGCACAGGATGTCCGGTAGCTGGATTCGAACCCACACAGGAGGTTCCCAAGACCTTAGAACTGTGCCGCACACGCGCTAACCACTGCGCCGCCGTCCTGCCCTATATATATCATATTATATTACATCTGATTTTATTACATCTTGTTTTGAATCCCCTTTTGAATTCAAACTTCCTTTGTAAATCTGATCCTCTTTTGTAAACACTGTACAACGAGGTTGCAAAGAGAGGTTCATTGGCATTTTATGTTAATGACAATAAAGACAATCTAGAATCTTGAATCATTGCCTCCCCAAGCAGAGAAATCCATGGGGGTTATGACAATCCACTTGCAACAAGAATAATATCCTAAATCCATATTAGTGCTCTTTCCCAAAACCTTTGGTTAACAGATGGTTTACCCAAATCTCCCGGTACGCCCTTCCAAAAACCCCACCCCATTCGACCGTCTTAGTTGGAACCTCATTACACAAGAGATCTTTAATTCTCTTTTATAGTGTTTTTTGTTCTTTTTTTTTTCTTATATAAAGAATTTGCACCAATGTACATAATTTTCATATATTATGCTTGTTTGACTTTAAGGTCGCCAGAATAGCACAATTACCAAAAGTCAAAGCCTCTTAATCATGTGCTGCTCTGTTAGAAATTTCTGTAGTGTTTTGATTTACACTTCACTGCCGATATTTTTTAGTTGGCTATGAGATAAACAGTCAGGATTGCAGTGCCAGGACCAATTAGGCCAAAACCGGCATTGCTCAGGAAGTGTCCACGGCTGGTTTTGCCGCACTTGGTCATTAAGCCTCAACTGTGGCCAGTTAATTGTAATCCTTGGGCACTGGTAGAACAGCTTTGCTTTAGTGAACACAGTCCAATTTTGAATGTTTCTTTTTTTTTTTAAATTATTTAATTGGGCATGTCCTATTGAAAAAAATAACATTTAGGATTGTTCAATGGATATATTTGGCATAAGCAGGGACACAATACAAGAATTTGTATTGAAGGTTTTTCTTTTTTTTTTTTTTTCTTTGGTGGATTTGATGAAAAGGTTTAACCTCATGACTCCATGAAAAACTAAGCATGCAATATTGTATTGGAGTGATGCGGTGTATGATGCTTCTACAGACTGTTTATCTCCCAATGTTCTTGAGAGTGCCCCATTTTAGGTAGTAGGACAACGTTTTTTGTAAAAACTTGCCTGAGGAATGTTGTCTTGTTGATCCCATTTGGTGGGGTCCTATTTTTGCGTTCCAGGGAGGAATGCCAGGAATGGAGGCGTTGCCACGTACACCGGACAAACATGTCATGCCAAAAGAAAAAAAGTCTGCCTGATGCATTGGTCTAAATACTATTAAGGATATATTATTCTACAGAGCATATTACGTCTTGTTGCTTAATAATTGTGTAGAAGGAATAGATTATTTTGTCTGTTTTTAGTTAAAAAAAGGACTTCCCTTTACCAGGTACACCTGGCAAATTTATGACTTGGCATGCTTTCTTTAAAACAAAGTATATCATCGTTTCTTTTTGTAAATGACATGCCAATAACAATCTTTTTTTTCCCCAGCCGGACGAAAGAAAAGTTATAAAACAAATAACCATTAATAAAACATCAAACCAGTTTGTCATGATTGCTAACTCTGATCACCTGGAGCAATCATGTGGACGCCTTCTGATTGGCTAACGGTTCCTTCTTTAGCGCGCTGTGCCCAGACCTCTTCGTCAGAGGATACGATTGTAACTCTGTGTGACTCTCCTGATTACCTGTTTCGCCTAGAACTCTGTTTATCTGTTTCTGCCTGCCTCCGACCCGACCTGCTTCCGTCCCACGCTACGAACTTCTCTCCAGCCCCGTGGTGAGCGATGGCGGTGTCGGGGATGGAAAAAAGGGTCAGTAGCCAAGAACGTGGTCGAGATCAGAAACAAGTCGAAAGCCAGGAGAGGAGAGTATACGTGATCAGAATCAAAAAACGGGTCAAAGCCGGGAAACAGACAGGAGCAAAACAGTTGGGAGTCAGATTTGAAAAAGCTTGCCTAGAGTACACTGAGGTTCGCAGACGGCCTGGCATCAGGGGACAGATAGGAAGGGATTTAAATAAGGACAGAGAGGCAATCAGAGTCCGAGGCAGTTGGCGCCAAACGAGCGGGCACAGGGGCTTCACTTCAGAAATCATCATATAAACTTGCTTTTCAAAAATACCTAATAGATTAAGAAAAAAACACGTATTTTATACAACATGTGCCTGAGCTGATATCTTGCTGGTACAGGTGCCCTAATACCCTTTAAAAAGGCTTGGGTAAAATATGCGACAACTAAAATAATGTGGTTCTGTCAATTTGAGTCTCTGTAGTTTGGATTTTTCTCATGCTTTTGGGTACTTTTTAGGCACACCATACAGTGACTTCTAGTGGTCAGATAATTCACACTGTGCCTTTAAGAAAATCCGAAATGCTTCACTTCAGTAGCTTTATCCATTTTTAACAGACTCAACACGAACCATGAACAGTAAAATGTGCAAATAATGAAATACTTACATTTTTGTCTTTCTTTATCTTTTAAATAAGAAAATTCATATTTTATATATTTTTCACTCTACCTGCGTTTGGCCATGCTCAACAAATGCAAAAAAAAAACCTTATCCATCTTTTTCTGTAGTGTAAAATCACAGGTTTTTCACTCTGGTCGCTATCAAAACATTTAACACAATACATCACTTCGATTAATGTGCTAAGTAATCAAATATAACAACTAACCAAATTAAACAACCCTGCAAAGAACTTGTTGGTGTTATGTGATCTATGTGTCGTGTAGTTGACCATTCTCCATGCTAAGTCTTTTTCGTTTTCTCTTTTTCCCCCAAGCTTTTTGATTCCCCCCCACTTTTTTCACAGAGACTCAGGCACACACAATTTATAAAAGTTCATGGGCTAACTTGTGGTTCTGCCTGCAGAGCATGTTAAAAAAATGACTAGGGCTCTAAATGTCCTACTTGTGCTTAATTTATTTCTTGGATTAATATATTATTATTTTATTGTTTATTAAAGTACTTGAATTTACCTTGATTATTTTAATCAAGTTTAAAGTTATTTTTTGTTGATTGGATGGATTTGATGATTTATTTGAATGCTTGTTTTTTTTTTTAAAGACTTTGTTACAGTTACTCTGTAATTGGGTATTTTTACCTTCTTACTTTGGTACTTTTAGTCAAGTAATTATTTGGATTTTTTTTTTTCAAATTCTAACTGAGTCATATTATTCTGAAGTAAGAGTACTTTTACTTGAGTAAAATCTTTGACTGCTCTACCCACCTCTGTACATTCTTCATTGTATCTTTCGCAGGCGGGAATCCTTGTTTCTAATGTGAAAGTTGCTCCGCCTGACAGGCTATTGCACCCTTGTGTTAATGTTTTAAATTTAAACGTACCACCTCAAAACACCAGTTCTATCAGGAGACCAGAACAGACCAGGAAACCCCTGAGCATTTGTTTCAGTTCTTAATTTAAGGAAGCGTTCAGGGCTTGCGGGAGACGTGATGGCCGTCAGACGTCAGCAGCGGAGCCTGAGAGATAGCTTCGGATCAAGTGGCCAATCGGAGTGCGGAAGTCAGGCAGGTCGAGTTTACCGGAGCTGGAGAGGAGATCGAAGCTTGGGACGGAAACAGGTTGGATCGGAAGCAGGCAGAAACAGGTAAGCAGAGTTAAATAAATGGGATATCAGGAGAGTCACACAGAGTTACAGATGTACACTCTGACGAGGAGGTCTGGGCGCAGCGTGCTTAAGAGCGAAGTGCCAGCCAATCAGAAGGCGCCCACATGATTGCTCCAGGTGATCAGAGTTAGTAATCATGACGAGTTCAAGTTCAGTCTAAAACAAGTAAAACAAAAATAGATAAAAACAATAATGGAACTTCTTTCTTTCTAATTTTTTTTTCCGTGCAGCCCAGTACCAAACTACTGTAGGTGCAGTGGGGCGCTGAGTTTCACAATAGAAATGTGAACTCAGTGTTGATTGTAAGGTAAGTACTGACATTGACACTCTCCAAAGAGACTTTAAGTGTTTATTTGTTTTTCTTTTCAACAAGGAACAATCCAAAACTCTCTCAAAACGTCATGGCGTACTACACACGGCCCAGTCCCGGTCCGCGGCCTGTTTGTTGCCGACCAATGTTGGGAATACCGCCATTATGGATAACGCTGTTAAGTAACTGTTATTTTTTTTTTTTAGTAGCGGGGTAATCTAACTAATTATTTTTTCCGCAGTTACAACATCGTTACCATTACTGACGGTCAAAAGCAGTGCGTTACGTTGTCTAGTACAAATTAAGCTTGTTGTCTTATGTTAGGTCCTCGGTCAGCCTTTTAGCATATTTATTCACCAACAACACGCGAACTTGAACATGACTCTCTTTCAACCTAACACAGAAGCCATTTATAGTAACACAAAACAATGTGGTGCGAGCGTGATTGTGTCAAACAATGGAGAAAGTCCTACCGTAATATCACGAGTAAGAGTGCTATTAAATTCTCAATACTTAACATCTCATTTGGGGGAACTCGTGCAGTATTTTTTGTCAGTGGTTCTTGGGTCTTTAAACAGATTCAGATTCAGATTCAGATCTACTTTATTGTCATTCTAGTACACGTGTATACAGAACGAAATGTCGATACATCTGACCCGCACAGTTTCCTTGAATGTACAGATATAAGTAAAAGTTGTATTGTATTATGGCTACGTATAGTATTTTACCATTGTGCCAATAGTGCAAGAGGAGTAGCTAACCGGATGTGCAAAATGGGCAGTCAGGTTAACAAGTCAGGTAAACAGTAACATTAACACTGTAACAATAACGCTGTAAGTACAATAGTGCAGAGAGCAAATGTGCAAGGAGTGGCAAGCTATAAAGAACTGCCAGTAGTGCAAAAAGTCAGATTAGCAGCCTTTTAGATTTAGGTTAACTATATGTTAGATTGACCATTTAACAGTCTAATGGCCAGGGGGACTAGACTACTGCGGAACCTGGTGGTCCTGCACCGCACACTGCAGTACCTCTTCCCAGAGGCTAGCAGAGTGAACAGTCCATGATGGGGGTGTGAGGGGTCCCCGATAATGTTCTTAGCATGGGATAGGCAGCGCTTCTGGCCAATGTCCTGAATGGAGGGAAGTGTAGTCCTGATTATTTTCTCTGCTGTCCTCGTTACCCTCCTCACACTACCCCAGTCGGTAGCGCTGCAGCCTCCACACCACACAGAGATACAGCTGGTCAGGATACTCTCTATGGTGCCCCTGTAGAATGTGATGAGGGATGGGTCGAAAACGGGGATCAGGCAGAAAACAGATTTATCAGAGACGGAGTTGGACAGAAACGCTCACTGAGTGAAAACACAACAGCTCGCAACGATCTGACAAAGTTTGAACTGAAGTCGGGGCTTAAGAAGGGTGTGGCCACCAATCAGCTTGTCTGGGCTGTTGGCGCCAATCAAGCTGCCACAGGTGTTCCAAATAGGGCAATCATGACACTTTTCTATTCAACTGACTCAAATGCTGCTAATAAAATATCTTTTTTTACTAGAACAACTTCTTTTTCAAGTAGTTTCACTATAGAGTAATTCAGTTACTAACTCAGTTAACTTTTAAGAAAAGTAGAGAGTAACTATAACAAATTACTTTTTTAAAGTGCTCAATACTGTTGCCAATCAATGTTTTATAGTATGCCATGCTAACCTTATGCTGTGTAACATCTCTGTCCACAGTGCAAAGCAACATACAGTAACAATGCTACTGGATGCACAAGTGAATTTGATCTGATTGATCTCAAACAGGAGCAGTTAACCACATGGGATGATGACACTCTTGTAGCCACCAGTGTGAAGTGTCACATTACCATGGCATTGGAGTCCAAATTTAACACGCAATCTTGCATCTGCTACTTTCAAACTGCTTCAGCTTTTTCCAATGTCACCTTTCCCACCATGAAGGTCATGCGAGGCTGGGAACACCTTTTTTGTCTATTCATGTAATAGCGCAGGGCACGAAGGGAGGATGGGCCACGCCCTTTTCAAAGGTGCAGGAGCAAAAGGTAGCACACGCTAACTACTGCGCCGCCGTGCTGCCCTTATACATTTCCCTATATTTTATTAAATGTTTTTTGGATCAATTCAAATTGCTGTAGCAGTCTGGGCCCTTCTAGCAGCTGGGTCAGGTAGCCGAAGCAACCAGAACCTCTCCTCGCAGCCTGGACAGGGAACTGAAGAGCCTGGGGCCTCTCCTTACAGCCAGGGGCTCCCCTCACTGCCAGGGGGCTCTCCTCGCAGCCAGGGGCTTTCCTTGAAGGGAGCTAAAGCGAACTGGGACTCTCCTTGCAGCTGGGTATGTGAGCCGAAGCAGCCGAGGCAGCAAAGCTTCCTGCTGGGTCCTATCATGGTCAGGTGATTTTCATTTCACCTTTTTCCAGTCTATTCTACTTTCCTGAGGTTTGGAGTCTGTTTCAGACAGTTTCATTGTTGTTTTTGACAATTTATTGTTATTCTATTAAAAGGTTTGTTATTAAATACCTTATTTTAATCAGTCCATTCTTTATGGTGGGTTGATCCCTTAACTCATTGGGTCATAAGGACAACATTTCCTGTGGTGTGTCTTGGGCAAGTGCAGTCTGGTGTTGCCCATCCAGGCCAACATGTGTTTAATTAGTATGTCCTACTTACTTGATTCGGCCAGAATTTGAGTCACTTTCACAAATGTAATTCTGGAACATCAACTCTACTTTAAGTGTAGTATTATGTGTTTGTCCCCTAATGTGTTAAAAAATCCCGCCTCACTACCCACTTTCACCACTCCATGTCTGCCAACTCCCTTGACCTCAGTACTGTAGGTACATCAGTGGTCCCCAAACTGCAGCCCAGACAGGTACAGCCTGTTTGGTATGGCCCCCTGAACAATACCAGAGAGCATTTTGCAGTGTTTGTATGGATGCTTAAAATCCCTGATAATGCATGAATTTGAATGTTATGTTTTTAAGGTCAGAAAAATGCTTAATTTTGTGTCAAGTTCTTGAAAATGCTTGAAAGAAAAACAAAATTAACATTTGGCCCTTGTACCGTGGCAAAAATAGTGCAATGAGATAAAATCCAAATGAGTTTGTAGTGCTAAATGAGGCCTCACCCCCTAACTTTGTTTCAAAGGTGGCGGCGTTGCTCTTGTATCGGAAAGTAAGTTGAAATTTACTCCCTGTACTCCGACTGTTTTTAAAACGTGTGTAGCACTTGTTATGAGGTCCTTGACGTCAGAACCAATTAATGTAGTTGTTGTGCATCGCCCACCCGGACCATTTTCAAATTTTTTCAACAGGCTTAGTAACTTATGCAACCTGGGAAAGGTGACATTGGAAAAAGCTGAAGCAGTTTGAAAGTAGCAGATGCAAGATTGCGTGTTAAATTTGGACTCCAATGCCATGGTAATGTGACACTTCACACTGGTACCTACAAGAGTGTCATCATCCCATGTGGTTAACTGCTCCTGTTTGAGATCAATCAGATCAAATTCACTTGTGCATCCAGTAGCATTGTTACTGTATGTTGCTTTGCACTGTGGACAGAGATATGTTACACAGCATAAGGTTAGCATGGCATACTATAAAACATTGATTGGCAACAGTATTGAGCACTTTATAAAAGTAATTTGTTATAGTTACTCTCTACTTTTCTTAAAAGTTAACTGAGTTAATAACTGAATTACTTATGCAGACAATGTTGTAATTATTGGTGATTTTAATGTTCACATAAACTCCCCATTCACTTGTGATTGCTTTTAAGTCACTGATTGATACATTTGGTTTTAATTAAATAGTTTATGTGCCCACTCATAAAGATGGGAACACTCTAGATCTTGTTCTGACCCGGGGTATAGTAGCCTCAAATGTTACAGTGTTACTGTATCCTAATGCCATCTCTGATCACTATCTTGTTAAGTGTGAGGTTCTTTTTAATGTTTACTGTGATAAGAAAAATTTAGGCTTTAGTAGTCGCGATATCCACCCTGCAACGGCATTAGCTTTAAAAGAACTATTATCTAGGGAAACTGCAGCCTTCCCTTCGTACACTGGGTCTGTTGACTCACTTACAAACAACTTTAATACTGCTTTGGTTAATGTTCTTGATTCTGTGGCGCCCCTAAGGCATACATTTCAACCTAAGAAGCATACACCTTGGTTTACTGAAGAAACCAGGTCACTCAAACAAGGTTGCAGGAAAATGGCGCACAGCAAAGCTGGAAGTCTTCCGACTCGCCTGGTGTGACAGCTTGCTGAAATATAAAGTAGCTCTTGCCTCAGCCAAATTATCATTTTTCTCTAAAATGATTGTTATGCATAAAAATAATCTGAATTTTTTTGTTCGACACAATGGCGAAACTTACCAGACAGCAACTGAACCCAGATATTTCTACTTATTCTGCTAATGGCTTTATGGATTTTTTTAATAAAAAGATTCAACTCATCAGGAATAAAGTCTTAAATGAATGCTCTGCAACCTCGTCCTACCTCAAAGATGCGGAGGTGTTAGGTAACGACCGTGTCGGCGGTTGTTCAGAAATGTTGTCCGGTTTCAATGATTAGTCCCTTGATAGTCTTACACAGATGGTCAGTAGGGCCAAAAAACTACTTGCCTGCTTGATCCGTTTCCAGCTCTTCTGTTGAAAGATCTGTTTGGGATCTCAGGACCTTCAGTTTTAAATATATCGCTATCCTTGGGTATTGTTCCTGTAGCCTTCAAGTCTGCCGTCATTAAACCCACGCTTAAGCCACCTAACCTTGCCCCAGAAAGCAAAGGTAATTATAGGCCAGTGTCAAATCTGCCATTTTTTGCAAAATTACTCCAAAAGGTCGTTGCACAGCAGCTAAATGACTTTATGTCGGAAAATAACCTCTTTGAATCTGTCCAGTCAGCATTTAGGGCAAATCACTCTACTGAGACGGCCCTGGCTAAAGTAAGCAATGATCACCTCTTAGCAATAGATTCCGGTGCCCCATCAATGTTGCTGCTTCTGGATCTCAGTGCTGCTTTTGATACTGTCGACCACAACATATTACTTGTTCGTCTGGAATGCATCAGTATCTCCGGAAGTGTATTCTCGTGGTTGTTAGACAGGATGCAAAGTGCTAATTACGGCAATCTAACCTCTAAACACTCTATTGTCCCCTGTGGCATTCCACAGGTTTCTGTATTTGGCCCACTTCTTTTTAGTATTTATATGCTTCCGCTTGGTGACATTATCCGCAAGTATAATATTAGTTTCTATTGCTTTGCAGACGACACTCAACTGTATCTGCCACTGGAGACAACTGCCTCACTGAGATTCAAAGATGGATGTCACTTAATTTTTTGCGCCTTAACCCAGGAAAAACTGAAACGTTGATTATTGGTCCAGCGCATTGTGTTATATTTGATCCTAATCTGTCGTTTCATTTACACGTGACAAATATAATTAGAATAGCTTTGTTCCACCTCCGTAATATTGCAAAGATTCGTTCGATACTGTCCCAATCAGATGCAGAGGTTCTAGTTCATGCGTTTATTACTTCTCGGCTTGATTACTGTAACGTATTGCTTTCTGGCCTCCCGATGTCTACCATCAAAAGTTTGCAGCTGGTTCAGAATGCGGCAGCTAAACTCTTGACTAAGACAAAAAAGGTCGAACATATTATTCCTGTATTGGCCAACCTGCACTGGCTCCCAGTCCACTTAAGACGTGACTTTAAGCTTCTCTTACTAACATACAAATGTTTGCATGGACTTGCGCCCTCTTATCTCTCTGATTTGATTTCCCTTTATGTTCCTGCACGGACCCTCCGCACTGAAAATGCCTATCTACTTGTGACTTCGAGAGCCAAGAAGTCTGCAGGCTCGAGAGCGTTCTCCAACCGGGCTCGGTGCTGTGGAATGCTCTACATCGGGAGATAAGATCTGCAACCTCAGTGGAAGTTTTTAAATCTAGACTTAAGACATACTTCTATTTAAAAGCGTATGATTGATGCCCACCTCATATTTTGCATTGTCCTGTCTTTTTCCGACTGCCTGACTGGTGGTGATACGAAGGAGAAGGACGATTTGAGATGAGTCAGCGGACCAGTGTCTGACTTGAAGCATGTCAACGCCTGCATTCACCAGCTGGCAGAGATGGGAACTGTGTCATGGCCGTCATAGACTTTCTGGACTAGTTTACAGGCTGGGGATGTCGTTGCTGTCATGCACTTTCCGGACAAATTTCAACATGTTACCTAGTGTTCTCTTTGATTGACGTTTACTATGTTTGTGTTCTGTAATTCAATGTTAAATCTATTCCACCCTGGTCATCCTGGAAGGGGGATTACCACTTGTGAGGCCCCTTCTCAAGGTTTCTTTTTTCCTCACGCTGAGGTTTCGAGTTTTTCCTTGCCCGCATGTTGGTTTAGGATCATGTAATGGTGGAATTGTAATCCTATGCAGTCCTTTGAGACATTTTTGTGATTAAGGGCTATATAAATAAATGTGACTTGACTTAAAATCTACTGCCTTTTTGCCAGTCATCCATGACACTGGTAGTCCAGTGCGCTGACAATTAAGCTTAGATTGAACCTGTTAAGGCTTTGCACAGCACAACAAAAAGTGTATGTTCCATTGACTTTTTTTCTGTAAAGAACCCACATAGTGTTGTTTTGATTATTCTATGAATATGTGTTATTTACTTGAGAGGGTTATTTGGTTATTGTTTAATATCACGTTATTATTTCTGGATTCTGGTTCTGTGAAGAATTCAGAATGGTTATTTATTGTATAAAAAGTGACAATTACATTATATTTACATTTAGGCACTCCTGCAATCATCACACTTTCTTTCTTATAAACTGACCCGGCTCCTCATCAGAGAAGGAAAGATGAAAATGAAATGAAATTATTTGCATTTATATAGCGCTTTTCAAGTCAATGAAGACTTCCTAAAGCGCTTTACAATGTGCTTCACATTTACCAATAGCGGCCGTGCAGCCATGTAAGGCGCCAACCTGCTTATTGGGGGCATTAGGGGTTCAGTGTCTTACCCAAGGATACTTCGACATGTAACACGGAGGATCCGAACTGCGATCTCTTGATCCCAAGACGAGCGCTCTACCTCCTGAGCTACTGCCGCCCCTGTTTTGTGGCCCTCACAGGAAAAAGTATGGGGACCCCTGCATGCATGCTCCCTGGCACAGTGCATTTGTAATGTAATTCTTTGGCCCACCTAAGTACAATACAAGGCTCATGTGATTCCTTTGGATTTGTTGTTCACAGAAATAATTCTTTGGATTACCGAGATTAGTTCGTCAGGTGTTTAAAATCAACAGTTGGTGGTTTGTTATAAGAAAGATTTACTTGTACCAACATCTCATACAAGTTTATCTTTTTCAGTTTCAGTTGTGAATTCCCGATGACAAAACATGATATTGTTTCTTTTACTTTCCTCAAAGGTTAATGTCATGTGGTAGTGGAAACATACTAATTCCCACATCGGTAATAAAAAGCCAGAGAGCATAAACTATTTATCTTTCCCTACCTTAAACACTGAAACTACTACTTTCAGTCATCAATAGATGTAGTGATGGATTTATAACTGTATGTGTTAAAGCTCAGAAAAAAACCTTGAATCTAACAACATATCTGTTAATAATTCCATTTTGAGTAGTCACCGTGTCTCAGATAAATCTCAAGGGGGACAATTAAGCAGCGCAAAAAACAGAAGCTCACTGTACACATTTAGCTTTTGTCACTTTATTGGGGGGATTTGTTTCCCCCTGAAACCATTTTTAAGACTTGACTGAATGCCTCATATATTGCAAATCTCCCATGTGGCACAATCATAAAAAATGTAAAGTTTTTTTCTGATTCTGACAACAAAATAAGCATTCATTCATTTCCACAATTGTATGAAAGTGTGAGCCAGGAAAATGCCGTTGAGAAGTTGCCCTTTTAACAGCTTTTTTTTATGTCACACAGTTAGGTTCAATGTACTTATTCCAAACGGATGCCTAAACTGCATTCCCTGAAATTCGAGCCAAATATTTGATAGTCTTGATTTAACATTACTGAACGTGCATTTTTTTTTTCAGTAGAACTTCCAAGATTTCTGTCAAGTCATGGAACTGATTCATTCAAGGTAATATTTTATATTATGGAAGGCACATAAACTAAGGTTTTATCGTGTCAACCTTCTTTCTACCATTCATCTGACTTTTTCAAGACTTACCTTATTCGCTGGAGATATTTGGTTGTGGTTGATTTACTTATGTCCTATTCTGATTCCCATTAGCCTCTGGGATGCCTCTGAGATGCCCAGGTACTTGTAGTTGCCTTGGATGTCACTTATGCAGTCTGGTAGGTCAGTCATGGTCCTGATCATCTTTCCTTTCTTTGCGAGCATCCGGCTACAGATGTCTGAACCTGAAAAACATCCAAGGAATCGCAGGCCTCACTGGCCTCAGTAAAGGTCAGTGTACATGACTGCACTAAAATGAAAACACTGGCCAAAATGATATCCATGGCGGGGTTCCTAGGCGAAAACCACAGCTGTCACAAAAAGATAATGAGAGTTGTCTCACATTTGCCAAAAAGCATCTTGATTATCCTTAAGACTTTTGGAAAAACATTCTGTGGACTGATGAGTCAAAAATGAAAGTTTTTGCAAGATGTGCAGCTCGTTAGCTATGGCACGGCATTTGACAAAAAACAGCATGATGCCAACAGTAAAGCATGGTGGTGGCAGTGTGATGGGGGGCTGCTTTGCTGCTTCGGGACCAGGACTAATTGCAGTGGTTGATGAAATAATGAATTCTGGTGTTTACCAGAAGACCCTGAAGGAGAACGTCAGGGCATCAGTTTGTGCCCTTAAACTCGAGCGCTCTTGGATCATGCAGCAAGACAACGCTCTATCTCTAAATGGCTAAAAAAAAATAAATAAAAAAAAAAATAAGGATCTCTTGCAGAAAGGTCAATTATTTTTCCACATGGAGCCAGATAGGACTGGGTTTCTTTTGTGCCTTAAAACATAGAATCAACATTTCAAAACTGCATTTCGTATTTTCTTGGGTTATCTCTGTGTGATGTTAAAACTGGTGTGACCATCTGAAATCTTCTGAATGATGAATATGCAAAAAAACATAACGACCCAGAAGGGGGAAAAACACACTTTTACAACAATGTCCTATGATTTTACACATTTAATCAGTGTTGGGCGCGTTACTTTAGAAAATAATTGGTTATAGTTACTCACTATTTCTTCCAAAAAGCAACCGAGATTGTAACTGAATTACTCTACAGTAAAATTAACTACTTACCAGGAAAAGTAACTATATCTGTTACTTTAAAAAAAGGAAATGTAAAATAAATTGAAATTCTCAGAGCAGTATTGTAGTCAGTTGAATTAAGAGGAACAGACAGGTAGTCGTGTTATTGAACTTCGTAATATGTATTGTACCTCACCAGTAACAGATTTATACGACACTTGAAGTGCCTCAAAAAGAAACGGTAAACAGTATCATAAAACACGGGTCAACCCCGTGCCCGCAGAAACGCTAGCGCACAACAGCATTATCACGTGCCCGTTGTAAAAATAGACATAATCACGAAATGTCAATGTCTAAAATGTGATTAGATTAACCCTAACCCTAACCCGTTTACAGTGATGTAAATTAATAACCAAAAGTATAAAAAATATACAAAAACCTAAAAAAAAAAAAAAATCAAAGTAGCAGAGTTCGATAATCTAAAAACTGAAGTAATAAGGGGCAGAGGTGAGTGCGCATGATTGTTTTAATGGATGCACATATAGTGATTGGTAGAAATGTGATGTTTTCTTTTTATTTGATTCATAAAAGTTTACTTTTATTCCTACATAAATTCTCATTTGTACAAACACGGTGCAGAGTTAAATAAAACTGATGATTGCGTATTAAAAAATGTAACGTGATTTTCTGCAAAATGTTGTGTAAGTCGTTATTTTTTCCTCCTTTTCTTTTTAGCATTTGTAATTGAAACAATTGGAAAGGTAAAGAATAAATAAAATATTGCATTTTGAAGTGTCTGTTTCCTACCTTTTTGAATCCATCCATCCAATATCTGCACCGCTTATCCTCAGTAGGGTCGCGGGGGTGCTGGAGCCCATTCCAGCTATCTTCGGGCAGTGGGCAGGGGAGACCCTGAACTGGTTGCCAGCCTTTTGCAGGGCACACAGGGACAGACAATTTACTTGCTCATTCACACCTAGGGACAATTTTGACCGGCCAATTAACAGAACATGCATGTTTTTGGAACGCGGGAGGAAACCGGAGTGCCCGGAGGAAACAAGCAAACTCCACACAAGAGGTTCGATGTCATGACCTCAGAACTGTGCCGCACACGCGCTAACTACCGCGCCGCCGTGCTGCTCCCTTTTTGAACCATTCCAAATAATTATTAATCATTAAAGATTAGTTCTCACGTAAAATATCAGTAAGATAGAAAATCAAATTAATTAATTAGATTAACATTTTTGTTTCTTAAATGCGTTATCAAGGTGCCCTTTGCATTACTCTGTGCCCCTTGAAGTTGCTCTCGGGCCTCATAAAGATTGAAGACCCCTGTCATGAAATAACAATCAGCATGTACATAACCATGCATTAAAACATATGTAACAAGCACAACAACAAGCATAAAAACACTCAAAAGTACGTACACCAAACATATATCGACGCACATGTAAACGTACGTAAATGCACACTTAAAAGTATTTAAACATGCACAAAAATCTACGCAACACATCGCTTTTTACCGTTAGTACTGCTTATTGATTTGTAACGGCGGATAAAATTAAGAGTTAGATTATCCTGTTACTGAAAAAATTAACTTTACATAACAATGTTATTTATAACGGCGTTATTCTCAAAACTGAATTTAAGTGATCCATGCCGAAGAAAGAGCTGGAATTTCCGTCACTTCCAGTATAATATCAATCGGGAGTGTGAGATTGGTGAAATGCAACTGCAATTACTGATTACTTCTTCAGTGTCTTTTCCTCTCAATCCTCCACCAACCTTTGCGGTAATCCTTCTCAATCCTCCCCCTTCCGTCCAAATAACTCCCCCTATTATCTACTCATCTAAGGGGGTTTGTTTACAGTGGATTAAGGGGGCATATTGTCATACACCATAGGCCTCAAAATTTTAATTCTGAGCCACATTAGCAGGAAGAACACGGGGGCCGGACTAGTAAATTAATATAAAATAAAAAGTCTGCTTTAGCTGGAGGGCTGGGGGTCTTTTCGAAGGCTCACCATTCAATCACCATTAATTACTTTAAGTAAAATAACACTGGGATCAGTTTATTAAATGTTCTGTCGTTGATTAATGTCAGAAAACATAGCTACACTGGGTGCTTTTGCGAGTGGCTCCTGGCTTTGGCGACATCGAGTGGACATATTTAAAACTGCAACTGTGTGATGTGGGGAGTTCATTTTTCTCTTCTGCTCCTCATCGTAGTCTGGCGGGGCCACCCCAAAAAAGTGTAACCTATAATTTAGAATTATAATAAGATGACAATAGTTGTTTCCACTGTGAATGAAGTGAAATGGAATGTAAAAGAATAGTCAAAAATTGTATTGGAACCGTGAGTTTGTTGAGACAAAGTTGGCATGATTGCTCTGAGAATTCCCACAATAACTTCAATCAGTCTAGGCAAATCTTCCTATGGATAAACATGACCAAAGCACTGGAACAACATGAAAGGACTGTGAAAATCAGGGACTCAGCGTCACTAACCTCAGTTTTGCAGGACTGGCAAGAGAAGAACAAGAATGCAGAGATCTGGTCAATTGCCTTGATAAAGCGTCAACACTATGGGATGGAATCAGCACCTAAAAAATAAAAGTAATGACCAACAACTACCGAGGTATAACTAGAAACATCATCAACAACCAAGACCTTTAATGCATCACTGTATATCTTAGAGAAGTCTTATCTGAAGTGGGTTCAGAAACATTAATCATGGCCAGGATAGGTCAAACCTCAGCAGCACTTGCTAGACCAGGGGTGGGCAATTGATTTTTATCAGGGGCCGCATGAGAAACCTGAATTGTATCAGAGGGCCACCAACTTTCTTTCATTGTAAAATGCTAAAATTAAATATTTTGAATAGCTGATGCTGATAATCAGAAGAATATAGCACTCTGTAAATATTTATATTAGGCTATGTGAAATTGTGGTGTATTGGTTAAATAAGAAAAACAATCATTGAACCAGTGCAATTTATTTTTAACTTGTTAATTTCCACAAACAATAACTTGTAATGTTCTCCACATCATGTTACCTCTTCAGTGAGAATAATCCAGTCTGTTCTGGGCTTGAACAAGGGCATTGAAATCTGGCGGAATGTCTGAAGTGGCTATGCGAAGGACAGCTGAGAGGTGGTCATCAGTCATAGAGGATCTATGTTTGGATTTATTAAACTTCATAACTAAATATGTCTGTTCACAATGATAGGTAGATCCAAAGAGGACTAGGATCCTCTGAGCAAGCTTCCTCAGGTGTGGAAAGTTCTCCTCTTTGAGGGAGGAGTAAAAATCCAGCAGTGAGACTGACTTGAAGTGATCTGCCAGAAGTGTGTCAGACTGCAGATCTATGAGTTCCATCTGAACTTCACTTGGCGCATCATCCACACTGCAGTTGAAGGGAGAAGAGACCATGTGCATTTCACTCTCAAGAGTTTTGAAATCTTGAAATTGCCTTGAAAACTCTGCATGCAATGTTTCTAACATGGTTGAGTACTTTTGGAGGTGATCACCTGATCTTTTGGCTTCCTTAAGTGTTGGCAAGTGGGTCAGAATGTTGTCCTTCACTTGGCTTGAGAGAAGCTGCAGTCTTCTCATAAAAGCCTTCACTGCACTGTACATCTCATGCACAAAAAGGCCCTTGCTCTGCAGTTTGACATTAGGTTCGTTCTTTAGTGCAGTCACATCCACAGTGAATCCGAGGTCTGCCAACCAGTCTTCATCTGAAAGTTCTGAGACGTCATGACCTTTCTGAACACAGAACTCCTGAATCTGGTCTCCCAGACACTTTTCAGAATTTTGCCAAGGCTGAGCCACCTAACAGTGCAGTGATAGCTTATGTCACCATGTTCAGCCTCATTTTCCTCCAACAAAGCAACAAACTGTCTGTGATTTAAAGCTCTCGCTCTGATGAAGTTAACTATTTTAGTGACAGAATCAACAACATGTTTCATTTTTAACACTGTCTTACACAACACTTCCTGATGTATGATACAATGCAAAAATGTCAATTTCTGATCAGGGTTCATTTCTGTCACTTTATCCTGCATTCTCTTTATAAGTCCAACATTTTTCCCGGCCAGATTTGGACAACCATCTGTTGTCACACTTGCAAGCTTGTTCCATTTCAGTCCTAACATGTCCATACATGCATTTTACCTCTCTGGACAAGTCATTACCTGTGGTTGTCCCTTTTATTGACTGCATGGCTGCCAACTCCTCCGTGATTTGAAAGTCTGCGGTTATCCTACGTAAGAAGATGAGCAGCTGGGCGGTGTCACGTACATCGCAGCTCTCATCCAAAGCCAGAGAAAAAAAGTCAAAGTCGGCCGATCTTTTTTTCATCTGAAGCTCTAAATTTCCCGCGATGTCCTCAATCCGCCTCGTTACAGTGCGTCGGTAGAGTGAAACGTTCTCAAACGCGCCCTTTTTTTCTGGGCACATCAGCTCAGCAGAGTCCAATAAACACTCCTTAATAAACTCTCCGTCGGAAAATGCCTTACTTTTTCTGGCGATTTTATGAGAAATTACATAACTTGTCCTGACGGCTGCATCTCTGGAAGTGTGAAGTTTAGTGAAAAATCCTTGTTGGGTTTGTAGTTTTGCAAGCAATGCATCAGACTCCCTTGCACGCTTTTCACCAGACATGTTTCTGTATTTATCTTCATGCTTGGTCGTGTAGTGGCGATTCAAATTATATTCTTTAAACACAGCAACCTGTGTACCACAGACTAAGCACACTGCTTTACCTTTAATTTCTGTAAATAAATATTTGGCAGTCCATGTCTTGTTGAAAATACGGCATTCGTTATCAACTTTTCTTTTCTTGGGGTGTGCCGACATCTTGAGGGTACCCTGGCGAACAGTATCACCTTCACTCACTCCGGTGTACACGCGCGTGAAGGCGCTACGTCTACGACGTGTATATGTAGTCAAAATAAAATTTAAAAATAAAAGTTTAAAAAAAATTGTTTAATTTATGGTGTTTATGATTGGTCTTACGCGGGCCAGACAGGGACGTACAAAGGGCCGGTTGTGGCCCGCGGGCCGTAATTTGCCCAGGTCTGTGCTAGACTTAAGCAAAGATCAGACTTATACAACACTGGTTACTTCCAACTTCTTCTAAACTTTCGAGACATGGACTCTCCAGCACAGTCGTAAAGGAATATCCAGTCACTGGAGATGCGATGCTATAAGTAACTTCTTGGCATCAGCTACATTGCCCTTATGACAAATGAAACTATGCGCAACACCATCAGTAGAGCACATTGGACCCTACAAAGGACTGTTGTCAACTGTGCACAGACCAGTACTGCATTTGTACGTCGCAAAATCTTCAGGACTGGCCAAGACAATTCTCCCGGGCACAGTCCAAAGGGTTAGAAAAAGAGTAAGACAGAAAATGAACTGGACCGACAACATCAGGAAATGGACTGGTGCCAACTTTGCCACAACCCCAAAACAGGCCAGAAACCGTCAGCAGCTGAGAAAGCTATCGAGAGTTGCGTCTTTAGGGCAATTAAGGTATCCGTGAACCGTGATGGACACAAAATATGTGGGAATCTTCCACTTTTTGGAGCACTGCAGAATGTTTTAGCGGAATGAAGCTCAAGAAGGGTTCCGTGCACTAGTAGCTGAAGCCAGTTTGCTAGGCTCGGCTGGGAATGTAACCCGCGGCAAGAGAGTGCTTAACCAGGGAACCTACTTGGGATGTGAATCCAAACCAGCTGGAGCATACTTGTACAACAACTAGTAGAATTAAGTTGAAAGCCAATGGGGAAACTCTGTCCTGGGGTTATTCATTTAATCTAAAACTTGTATTGTATTTCGTTAATGTCGTGATTGCCTAAGGGAAGTTACCTGGGGCAATCGTTTGGCGCGCTGGAGCGCACTTCCTGATTGGCTGACGTTCTCCACTTAAGCGGTCTGCGTCCAGAGATGGACCTCTTTGTATCCCTGAGTGAAGTGAAGAGGCTGACGATCGACAAGCGTCAACGTCCCAAGTCAGCTCCAACTACTCTTTCCAATAAAAGCACTGACGCTGTTGTATCCGAGAGTCCGTTCTGGTTCACGACAGAATACCTGGACCATGACATGGATCCAGCGGAGGTTTCTCTCCCCTCCGGAGAATGCGGAAATGCCGATCAGGAATCCGCGTTGCAGCGCCTACTCCACACTGAAGGCGCGGTACAGCAAATTGCTCATGACGTATCCACCCTGGTTCAGCAAGTGCAACGACACCAGCACTTGTTTGAGCAGCATAGGCAAAGCTGGGCAGGTTTACCCGACATGTTATCACCGCGAACCACGTCATCAGGGCAAAGCAACACTTCCCCGAGTTCCAAGCCACGAAATCCGACTACGCCCCTTCCCGATCAGCCCGGCGCCGGCTTCGCTGAATCACGAGTGGGAGTGCCGGAGAAGTTCTGTGGAGATCCTGCCCAGATCCGCCCCTTCCTTGTAAATTGTCGGCTGATATTCGACCTGCAGCCCCACAATTTCGGGACCGAAGCGGCGAAAGTGGCCTTCGTAATAAATCATTTGTCTGGAAGAGCCCGTCTCTGGGGAACGGCCGCATATGAACGAGGGGCGACGGTGTGCACCACATTTAGTCTCCTGGCCCAAGAAATGTCTAAGGTTTTTGACTCTGGTTCCTCGTCAGCCGACGCCGCCCGTTCGTTCATGAACATTCGCCAGAAAAGACGTTCCATTCCTGATTACGCAATCGACATCCGTACGCTAGCGGCCAAAAGTCGCTGGAATGAGGAGGCGCTGGTCGACGCCTACCTCCACAGTCTGGACGGTTACCTCAAGGATGAATTAGTGTCCCATGCTTCTCCGGCAACACTTGACGAAGCTATTGACTTGACCGCCCGGATCGGCCGTAGGGTTCAGGCGAGACGCAGGGAGAGGGGAGGTCCCAGCCGATTCGTCACCAGGCCAGTTCAAGAAGCGGGTAATGTTCCGGAACCCTCAACCGCGTCCGCCACACCCTATGAGATGATGGAGGTGGATCTTACTTCCCTCTCGGTCGAGCAACGCCAGCGTAGGTGTTCCGAACAGCTATGTTTTTACTGCGGCGGCAAAGGTCATAGAGTGGCCAATTGTCCGCTAAAATGCCCACGCTCGTCGGACATAGGGGACGTCCGATTGAGATCCGCTTTAGTTTCGTGCACCAAGACTGATAGACCGGTCCCCCAGGCCCATCTCCGTCTTCCCGGTTCACCTCAGTCCTTACCTGCCCTGATCTATTCTGGCGCGGAAGCTAATATCTTTGACCTGTCCCTCGCACGCGAACTAGGGAAACCCGTGAAACCCTTTCCTAATCCGGTGTCAGCCCGAGCTTTAGATGGTCGCCTGTTATGCACTGTGTCTCAAATAACGTAACCCATAGAATTACAGTTGTCTGGAAATTACAGAGAAGATCCGATTCCATTTGCTTCACTCCCAGAGCCAACCCCTCGTTCTGGGCCATCCATGGTTGGTCCAACACAACCCCCACTTTGACTGGTGTACTGGGTCGATACTGGAATGGGGCATGGACTGTCACCAAACCTGTCTGCGAGCCGCTCTTTACCCTGACCGTTCCGCTTCCCCAAAGGCTCCACCCGATCTGTCCAAAGTCCCAGTTTGCTACCACCACACAAGTGTTCAGTAAAGCTAAGGCCTCTTTCCTACCGCCTCATAGACCTTACGACTGCGCTATTGACCTTCTGCCAGGGTCCGCCCCTCCTCGAGGCCGCCTCTACTCCTTGTCAGTTCCAGAGAGAGAGGCAATGGAGGAGTACATTTCTGATGCCTTGGCGGCTGGTATTATTCGGCCCTCCTCTTCTCCAGCGGGGGCGGGGTCCTTCTTTGTCGGAAAGAAGGACGGGTCACTCCGACCCTGTATAGACTATTGAGGGCTTAATGACATCACAGTTAAGAATCGTTACCCTTTGCCACTGCTCGCCTCTGCCGAACGCAACTACGATGTGGGGATTGTGAGTTGTTGGCCGTCAAACTTGCACTGGAGGAATGGCGGCATTGGTTGGAGGGGGTAACTGTGCCGTTCTTAGTTTGGACAGATCACAAGAATTTGGAATATTTTAGATCGGCTAAGCGATTAAACCCACGACAGTCACGTTGGTCCCTGTTCTTTACCCGTTTCAATTTTACCCTGTCCTACAGACCCGGGTCCCGCAACGTGAAGCCCAATGCCCTCTCCCGGCAATTCCAGAAGTCAGACGAGCAACCTCAGGGTCCCAGCTCCTGTCCCGAGGGTCGACGATTCGTCCCTGAACCCTTACGGTCTGAGGTACTTCAATAGGGTCCGACGTTTCTGGTGGCCTTCCATGGCCAAAGATGTTCGAGGATACGTATCAGCCTGTCAAGTATGTGCCCAGAACAAGGCCTCTCACCAACGCCCGGTCGGCCTACTCCACCCTTGCGGGGGTTCTGTCATGATTGCCTAAGTGAAGTCACCTGGGGCAATCGTTTGGCGCGCTGAAGCGCACTTCCTGATTGGCTGACGTTCTCCACTTAAGCGGTCTGCATCCAGAGATGGACGTCCGGGTATACTCTTTGTATCCCTGAGTGCTGCGCCAGACTACAAGGTACCCACGACTCCTCTTGCCTGATTCATGCCTGCTTTCCATTTTTGACCTGTTTTCCGTTCCACGTTTTGCGTCCTACTCTCCTGTCACGGCCATCGACTTACCGCTCAGCTGTACTTTCTGTCCACCCGTCACGGAGCTGCCATTCCGCCCGAAGAGGCTGACGACCGACAAGCGTCGACGTCCCAAGTCAGCTCCAACTACTCTTTCCAATAAAAGCACTTTTGAAACTGACGCTATTGGATCCGAGAGTCCGTTCTGGTTAATGACAGTTAAGTACAGTTTTATGCAAGTTAATAAACAACAGAGATAATAGAGGCCATAAAAGAAAAAAGAAAGAGGCAGAGTTCACTTCACTCTTGGAGTCTTATGAGAAATTACACTTCTCACGCTTAACATATAATGAGTGGAACTGATTTATAAAAGATGCGTACCAAGTTATTCCTGGGGCAGGTCTATTAAAAGCTTTGGTTTCAACACGTTATCCTTTTTTTTCTTTTCTGGTGATTTAACTTTGCTTTCCGCGATTCCTATATTTATAAATAATACAAACAACAAAATGCAAATCACAACTCTGCACAACATTGCTAATTCCTGCTGTTCAAGGTCTATCTGAAAATGGTGTCAATGACATTGCAGCAATAGTAGCACCTGTAATAGCCTAACTTCACAAATAAGTAATTTTATATATGCTATAGCCATATCAGTGTTGTTAAATGCAGCCTTAGAAGTCTTGGACTTGTTTGACTAACACATTGAATTGGCTGGGGGTGGGGTGTTGTGTCAGTGATGACATGGGCTACCTCCGTGACACTTAGGCCCATGTCCCTAGAATAAGTGTTGCCCTCCCAATTGGTAACAGAATGGTCAAACATTATGTCAAAGGTAATTAAGGTCCAAATGCTCCTGACCCTGATATAATCCCCTTTGAAAAGATCTCCAACTGTTTGCTGTGATTAACAAGGACCGCTATGCTGGGAGGATCTGCCTCTGGTGAGAAGGCTTTATTGGTAACCCCCACCTTTTTCTTTTTTAACCACCGTATGAAATGGCTTCCAAAAGCTTCATGTCCACAAGTCTCACACACAACAAGTCGGTGCTTTGAGCTTGCATTGAAAATTACAAACCAAATGGCTGTCTTGTTATAGACTTTGTAGGCCATAAAGGATTCCTGTAGGTCCGAGTACTTCTAAAGAAGCCTGCAAGCAATGGTAGTGTTTGAATCTGAACTTGACCATAAATCCAAAACAGGTAAACATTCATTAAACCATTTGTGTGAACCACTTTGCCCAAGTAGGTGTTCTTGACCAACTTAAATGACTTTTTTAAAGACCTCAAAATCACAGTACAAACAGTCGAGGGTCAAAGTTTTATTTCTAGTCCTAGTATAATCCTTCAGGCACAACGCTAGGGATATTTGACAAAGGACATTCAACTCACAACATAGCATCCTATTGTTTTCACCAAGGGAAGCCTCATCTGGCCCCCAATCCTGCACGCAATACCCCACTTCCATTGCAAATAAACCCCACACACCACATTGCACTAAACTGCATTAAAAACATTATCCAGTGGGAATGAAATGGTAAACAGGCCTACCTATGTCCACCAATGATCACTTCAATGTGCTACAGGTCAAATGATTAGTTTTAGGGGTTATCTCTTGAGCCTGGAGTACAAAATACTAATTGTCTACCAACAAGTCTGTCTCCAGAAGTGTACAAGAGGTGGTGGATGATGAGTTACCCCCAACCCTCTTACCAAAAGAGCCCACACAAGCACAAAGAAGCAAAGCCAATAACCGGGTTCTTACACCCTATTCATGGCCAAATTCAAGCACTTTTAAGGCCATTTTTTCCAATTTTTCCAGGACCTTCAAAGGAAGAAATCCAGTGCTGTTAAAAATAACATTTCTGTTGTTGTTGTTGACTTTGATGTCAAAAATAATGTGTTTCTTGCTGGTAGCATATTTTTTGTGCTATTTTTAGATGTTCCTATCCATGATCTACAATCTTTTTGTGTCACTGGGCTGCCATAAACTGACATGAGTTGTGCCATTCTTCTCCAACAATGTGTGCGCAGCTTGGCTATGTCACACCTGTTTACCAACGCGGAAAGGGCTCTATAGGTGCTGGGTAATGGTGGATTTCAATACGGAGGACAAAAAGGAAAAAAGTACTGTATAGTATGTATAAAAACCAGAACAATTGGTGAAATTTAGACTCATTTAAATGATATTGATGGCTCTGAAGCAGCGTGCATTCGAACTTCCAATCTTAGGGACTGCTAATATTTTGCTTCTTGTTTTAGTTTTAATATATATTGTTTGCGTGTTTTTCTGAGGATGTGTGTGTAATTTGGTAAAAATGTAAAATTGAATAGTTAATTGTTTTGCATTGTATCATTTATGTATAGCACTGAAGAATTACTTCGTATTTTATTGTATTGCATTTTAAGGGATTTTGTGTTGATGTTCAACTTTAAATCTGTGTGTAAAAATTGTTTTGTATCTTACATTTTTTTGTAAATCTGTGAATTTTTTAATTTATATTTTATGTATCTATTTTATGTATTTATGTATCTCCAGCAAAACATCAATTTCCTAATTACTCAATAATTTGGTGCATACAGTTTTATTATTACTGATAATATATCATGAAAAAAACAAAAACATCTTTTCAGACTCGTCCTTGAATTCATGTTCAGGTTTCGTCTCGTAATGACCTTTAACACTTGACGAACGAGGTACAATGCTCTCGAGGCATAATGCACAAACAGCACGCTCATTTTTCGCACAAAGCCCCATTCATATGTCCACGCTGGCTGGAAAGAACAAGATTTTTCCGCTCGAGGAGCTGTCATGATTTGGCTGTCGTGATTTCTTCATTTATCGCGCCCCGGTGTTTCTGTGGGAAGGTTTGAAACACACATTTTAAAAAAATCATTATTACTTTGCCGTGCGCTCGCGTGCCACTGGTTAATCCCTCGTGTGCCACTGCTGGCACGCGTGCCATAAGTTGCCGGCCCTTGGTCTATAGAGTCAAACTGTCAACAAACACTGCAATGGCAACAATTTCAAGCGTTTTTAAACACTTCGCATACATCCAAGCATTTTCTTGACTTTCAAAAAAGGAACATTAAAAGTTAAGCATTTTTAATGATTTTAAGCACCCGTGCAAATCCTGCTAACGTTAAATCTCCACATAGCCTTTTCTTTGCATCACACATAACACCCATCTCCACAAGTTAACAACATCACCCCATCATCCATCATTTATCTCTTGCGGTAGCACAAGTCATGCAGAACCCACGAGAGGAACATGCCCTGTGGGAGCTCATCGGATTAAGAAACAATTAAGGGGGAGGGGGGCTTGGGGATAATGGGGCAATATTTGCAAACACTTAAAAATGAGGACAAAAAAAAGCCCTACAACAAATTGCAAGATTTCCGAGAGATAGATCATGTGTAGGTTACAAAAAAAAATTGGGGGATTTACCTCATAAACGTCTGGCTCTCGTGCTGGATATCAAGCAACGATCATTCACCCTTGCCTTAAGCACTAATTTCTTTATTTACTACACAGGCAGTACGGAACAGGAAGAAACAAACAGGAAAGAATCTCTAAATCCATTATTTGTAGAAATGTGTAATAATTAATCACCCAAGGATAATTGAAATCACAATGACAATTTGCTAAAAAAAAAAAAAAAAATTAAACAACCAAGAGTGCAAGACAAAAGTGGAATAAGACATTATGATGTTTTTAATGTATCTCAGCTATAGTTGCGATAAAGGCTTTTGGCTTTAAAATAGTTATTGAGGGCTGGATTGATTCAGACTAGTAATTACTTGGGAAAAAAGGAGGAAATAAAGCGAGTGATATACAAATAAATATATGAAAAGAAAAAGGAAACGAATGAAAAAAAGCTGGGGGGAATAGAAAAAAGATAAAAAGACAAGATTTTGGGGGTTCCCATCAGTATATTATCAATAATAATGTAACATTGTGCACAAAATGAATTCATAGTTTAAGGAAAAATTAATTATTCTACTAAATTATAGTAGCAATTGTCTTTTCAAGATACCACAACCTGTCGATGGGTTGTGTAATTCATTTAAAATTGGAACTTTTTATACTAAGCAACTTAAATGTCTACTTTAAGCACCACAGAATCTCTGAAAAGCACACAAATGGTAAATGGACTTAATTTACATTGCCTGTTTTTAAGTCACTGAAAACCTCAAAGTGTTAATTAAAAATATTGACTACTCAATGCAACCACAAATGAACTACAGTATGTAATACAAGAATACATTTTACTTTTGTTATGTAAAAAATATAGAATGAAAAACACAGGAAACATAAATGAAAATATTTACAAATGTACGAAGAAAATATAATAGAAATCAATTAATGATAAATGATTGGCTGCTTCAAACAACAAAATTTTCTTGAAAGCAAGGGTCATATCCAAAGCCCATCTTCTATTCTTCAAGGAACTGTTTGAATTTTCTCTTTTACCCCAAAGGGCAACAGGTCGAAGAGGCGGTGGCCGGGATAAGACAAGTCCTTTTTAATCGTGATGGCTGTACTGAGGTATCGCAAGCTGGCAATGTCCTCAAGACTGGGCTGAGAGCAGCTGATGATATTCTGGAATGTGTTGATTACCCTCTGTATGTTTTTCCTGTCGACTGCCATGCTCCCTGCATACCACTCGGTTACATCGTATGCCATAATGCTTTCCACTGTAGCTTTGTAAAAGGACACCATCAGATTCTATTCCAGGTTGTGCCTCCTAATGCCCAGAGGAAGTGGAGTTGCTGCTGGGGCTTCCCAGACCAGGAGAAGACATCGGAGATGTTCTTTCCCAGGAGCTTCAAGGAGTGGACTCTCTCCAAAGAGTCTCAATTTTTGATCAGTGTAGCTGGGTCTGTGCTTGCTGAAGTTAAGTATGGCTTCCTTAGTTTTTGCCGTGTTAAGTATTAGTTTATTTTTCGTACACTGCGTCATCAGCGGATTACACTTCCTTCCTGGATGCTGCCTCATCCGAGTCGCATTTGAGTCCCACTAAGGTGGTGTCATCAGCAAACTTCACAATTGTGGGATGGGTTGGTGAACAGTCCCAGGTATACAGGCCACAGGTGGGTAGAGAAGCCAAAATGTTACTCAAGGAAAAGTATAGTTACTTCAGAATGATATGACTCAAGTAAAAGTAAAAAGTAGTCATCAAAATAATTACTTGAGTCAAAATAAAAAAGTCTGTGTTGAAAAAACTTCTCAAGTACTGACTAACTGTAGTGATGTCTTTTTCATCGTATTTTTAACAACCATTCAATTAGGTAGGGGTGGCGAACACGCGGCTCTAGAGCTGCATGCGGCTCTTGGCCAATAAGAATGTGGCTCTTTGCCTCATCATATTTTCTATATACTGTGGCTCTTTGCCTTGTTTCATGTGTATTTTTTATTTGTGTTTATTGAGGGTGGACACTTTCCTTGAAATCAACACAAGAACAATACTGAGAGAAGTGTGTTATGGGAAATGATATGTTTTTGATTGTGTGTGTTTGTGTGTGTCTATCTGTCATGGCAGGTCAGTGCGTGGTGTGGCTCTTTGACTCTCACAGTTAAAAATTTCGGCTCTTTGTGTCAAACTTGTTCACCACCCTTGAATTATATCATCAGATCATCAAAGTCCATCCAATCAAAGAATAAATTGCATTTAAAAGAGGAAAACCCATATTGGACCTAAAAACAAACAAAAACAATTGTCAGGGCAGGAGTAGCTCAGGAGGTAGAGCGCTCGTCTTGGGATCAAGAGATCAAAATTCGAATCCCGGCTCCTCCGTGTTACATGTCGAAGTGTCCTCGGGTAAGAAACTGAATGCCCCCAATAAGCATGGCTGCACTGCCACGTGTGAGTGTGGCTGAATGGGTAAATGTAAAAGCGCTTTGGGAAGTCTTCATTGACTTGAAAAGTGCTATATAAATGCAGATCATTTCATTTCATTTCAGGAGATACAAAAAAACAAAAAAAACAAAAAAACTGAGAGCCCGATACAAGCCTTATAATGAAGGCAATACATGACTGTTATCAACATGACTAAGTGTAATGCAGCACATTCTGTGGAGAATGACTTGACTACTCTGTTGTGTGATACTGCCTCAAGTTTAACTTTGTTATTAAATAAATTATTACAGAATATTTAATTGTTTTGATAAGATTAAAGAAATGCAATAAGGAAATTCAAATTTAGATGTGTTCTTTATTTTGAGGATTGGAAATAAACAACAAGGTTCATAATGTGTCCCTTCCTGGACAACAAAAGGAATGTGGCTTTAACACAGTGGACAATAAAGAATTCGGGGCTCAATGTAGTCTAATAAATCGGAGTACGAGTACCATTTTTTCTTTATAAATGTACTCAAGTAAAAAGTATAGTGATTTTAAAATACTCCCAGAGGTACAAAATGTCCCAAAACTTATCAAGTAAATATAATGGAGTAAATGTACCCTGGAAATGTTACTACCCACCTCTGATACAGGATGAACAGTAGACGGCTCTGTACACATCCTTAGTTGGATTCGGTGCTGGAAGATACATGGCTGGTTTCACAGCCTGCAGGCGGTTGGAGAGAAAGTCCATAATCCAGCTGCAGACGTTTACGAATTATAATGGCTGAACTATTGTAAATGAATGGAATTGTTTTTTTTTGTAATTGATATCAACGTTGTATAAAGGTGTATGCAGTGAGATTAGACATGGCACTCCAGGTAAACATGTAATAAATACTCTAAAGAGAAAAATAAGATAAAATACTCAATTAGGTAATTCTGCAGTCTTAGCATCTAAACAAAAAAAGAAAAACGTGGAAGAAGACCCTTGGTCCATGTTTTTCCCTGACGTTCTTAATCACGTGACAACATCCGGGCAACCCAAGTAGTGGCGGTCATACTGGTTGGGTGTAAACCAATATGTTTACCTGCTTCCAAAAGGAAAATGGTATTGCTGCAGTAAATGGATGGACTTTAGTACAAGACAAAAAAAAAAGAAAATGTGCTACTGATTTAATGATGCATACTGTGTGATATTGGAATTTCTTGAATTTTATATCTGACAAGCGGACTAAATGGACAAATAAAACCTGTTATTAAACAAAGTTAAATTTGTTTATAGTTGATTAATTCATATGTTGAAATAATACACATAAGAACACATACTAACTCAAAAAAATGTTTTGAAAAAAAATCGGTAGATATAGAGAGAAGGAAATGTGATGAAAGTTGGCAAAGTTTCTTAAGGAACAGTAAACAGACATTCACTTTAAACTATACAACATTTTTTCCAAACTGGACAAGTAACTGACATGTGACAAAAACTAATTTTATGCAACAGTATAGGCAAGCCACCACGCACAAGCCATTTAATTCAGAAGGCACAATCGATTTTCACATATTGTTTCAAGCAGATCACACCGTAAGCTTGTGAAAAGTTGTCACAGAATTATCTGCTTAACCCCTTAATGTTCCTCTAAAGTCCCAATACAAGGCGTACCCACATTGGAATTGAATGCTGTTCTTGAACCGTTTGGAGAATGTGGGCAGTTTTGGTCTATTTTGAAAGGGAACACTGAAATAATCACTGCAAATGCTTCTAACATTGAGTAATACGAGTTGGAACACACAGAAAAAGAAGGTTTTTATTGTCACCTGATTTTATTTTTCTTCCAATCGAATGCCTTCAATTGAGTGTAGCATGGGCATTAGCTAGAAAAGAGGTGAGGCAATACTTTGAAGCTTTACCTGGTACCTCGTCAAATTTGGTCAAAATCTGAAAAACTAAAAACTGTATTTTACATATTTTTCCAAGGGTAGATCTAAGCATTTCCAAAAGCCCCCTCTCGGAGACGACTAGTTTACAGCTATAAAGCTTCTCCAACAGTGCATTTTACTTTGGCTAATTTTTTTGATATTTTGAAAGAGTTGAAAATGTACGTTTTTATCAATACAGGCCCTTTATAGGCTAATGCGGGCTGCGGATCATGAAAAAAGCCGGCTATTGGCTGAGAGAGGTGTCAATAACAAGGTCAGAGGCTAAGGGCCAACGTCCAGGTTCCTTAACGTCAATTGCTGAAAGCTGTGTTCTCCAATTTTTAAATGCAGGATTTTCAGTTTGCATCCAGTGTGAGCCATGCTCTCCAATGTTAAAACCTCAGTTAGCAAGTAAAATATCCCTGTACAACAGCTTATCGAGGAAAACACAGTCCTTGGTAATTTTTTTGTTGGATGTTCGTCCTCCATATCCTGAACTGATGAAACTGATGGAACCCTGTGGATTCATTCCAATTAGATATTCGGCAGTGTTGTAATACTTGTAGCTGGACAAGTTCTGTGTTTTGCTCACAAACCAGACGGTATTGCTGTAAAAATCTTAAAACAGTCATTGATCACAGCAACCCAACATCCAAAATGTTTCCTGAACTCCACTGGCAATGTCTCTTAAAGTTCTTGCTGTGGCCAAAATATGCAAAGTATTAGCTTCACATTCATGACAGGACTAATCACTCTACTGAGAAAGCCCTGGTCTGATGCTAAGATTATAACGCATGCATTTGTTACCTCTCGTCGTTTGATCACATCACCCCGATTTTGGCTGACCTGCACTGGCTCCCTGCCAGTTTAAGATTTAATTTTAAGGTTCTGTTGCAATTATATGAAACAATGCATGGATATGCCTCCTCATATCTTTTAGATTTAATTTCCCCCTTTGTTCCTGCTCGAAGCTTTCACTCAGATAATACTGGTCTACTCACACACACACACTCACACACCATTAGGGAGTCAGCCATTCAAGGCACCTACCTGCTTAATGGGGGCATTAGGGATTCAGTGTCTTGCCCAAGGACACTTCGACAAATAACACAAATAACACGGAGGAGCCGGGAATCAAACCTGCGACCTCTTGATACCTAGACGAGCGCTCTACCTGAGCTAATGTTTGTTGATGCAACATCTATTACAGGATGGCCAGCCATGTGTGTGTTTTGAGGTTTTTCTTGCCCTCGTGTAGGTTTTAGATCAGGGGATGGTTTGATAATAGTATGTAGTCTGTACAGCCCTTTGAGACTTCTTCTGATTAAAGGCTATGCAAATAAACATGACTTGGTCCCCATGTTTATATTAATGTATATATTTGTAACTTATAATAAACAAATAGAATCTACATATGCAACAAACAGTTGGCTAGTAGCTGGCTGGTTTTTCTTAAACTATATGCTAGTTCCCAATTCCTTTGTTTAAATACTCTTTGGTTCACTATCTCAGAACAATTAGGCCCCTTGAAGAATGATAGCCACTTAACTTCAAAGTAGAAAAACAGTGCTCCCTCAGTTTATACTTTGCGGATGTCACAACACAGGGCGGTAATCTGGGCATAGTGAATATTGCCAGCTGGACGTGATGAACCGTAGAATCAACACAAAACCAATAAGGAGGGGATAAAAGGGGGTTATAATCCCTTCCATTGAATGGATGTGGACAATACATACAACGGTTGTGAGAAACAAGGGCATGTTACCTTTTTACACCTTTGGACAAGGATATGTTTGGATAACAAACTATTAGACATTTCCGCATTGGATTTCAAAACAGGGGTGTCATTTTATCTGAGGGCCACATGCTAGGAAAACAAATCTGACAGGGGCAACCATAGTAGAATGAAGGTAAAGAGAGAAAGAAAGAGAGAGAGGGAAAAAGAGAGGGGAAAAAGAGATGAAGAGAGCGAGAAAGAGAAATAGAGAGACGGAGTTAGAGAGAGAGAGAAGAAAATAGAAAGAGAAAAGGGAGAAAGAGAGAGAGAGAGCATAATAGAAAAAAAGGAGAAAAAATAAGGGGGATAGCAAGAAAGAGTGAAAAGAGCAAAATAATGAGGAGTAAAAAATAAGAAAGAAAGTAAGAAAGAGAAGGACAAAGAGAAAGATAGTGGGGGGAAAATAGAAAAACAATGAAAGAAAAGAAAATGGGAGAGAGAAAGAAAGAGAAAATGAGCTTGTTTGAGAATGACGGGGAGAAAAAGAGTGACAAAGAGAGAGAGAAGAAGTAAGAACAAAATAAAAAGAGAAAAAGAGAGCAAAAGTAAGATAAAAGAAAGGGAGAAATAGATAAGGGGAGACACATAGAGAGGTTGGGAAAGAAAGAGAAAAGGAGAAAAAGTAATAAAAAGGAAAGAGAAAGAGTGACTGAGAAAGAATAAAAAGCCTGTGAGAGAGAACAAAGGAGACAGTTAAAGAGAGAGAAGAAAAGAGAAAGAGAAGAGAAAAATAGAACAATAGAGGTAGAAAGGGAGAAAAAAGAAGAGAGAATGAGAAAGATCAAAAGCAAAAAGAGACAGGAAGAGCCAAAAAAGAGATGGAGAGAGAAAAGAAATCAAGAGGGAGGAAGACACAGAGAGAAAGAGAAAAAGAGTAAGCGTGAGAAAGATGAACAAACAACAAGAGTAAGATAGAGAGAAAGAGAGAATGAGAAAAAAGAGAAAGAGAGAGTAAGAATGTAAGAGAGAAATAGAGAGAATAGAGCAAAAGAATAAGAGAGAGAAAGTGAGAAAGAAAAGAAAAAGAGTGAGAAAGGGAGAAACATAGAAAGAGAGAATCAAGTCATAGATAAAGAAAGAGAGAAGAAAAGAGAGAGGGAGAGGGAGGGAGAAAAAGAAATACGGCTCCAGTTCCTCTGCGAGGGCCGCCTGGCTTTAGCAAAATCACGTGGATCTATTTAAAACTGCGGCTTATTTTTCTCGCGCTTCTATTATTATTGTCTCGCCGCCCGGTTTAAAACCCTCGGGCTGCATATTTGACACCTGTGATTCAGCAGCTTTGCAACATGAGGACAAAGAGTTGAATGGGGAACTTGTCCAACTGGATTAAATCAAAACCGGAAATAGGGTTTTCAACCATACAAAATAAAGAGAGTATTAAAAAAAGTACTGTAAAATATTGACTTGTTTTTAATACTGTTCACCTGCAAAGGAGATTGCATAGGATTCCAGTTTTGTTATTTTTACTTTTATGGCACAATGCTGTTCGTTGTTATGACTTTTATGCATTTTCGTTTTGTTTTACTCTCTTTTTCAATCTAGCGTTTTAGCATATCCTGTCTTTAATCGAGGAAAATAAATGCTATAATTCTTGGGGGTGCTTTGGTTAAATTTGGAGCTGCATGAGCATCCCCAAAACCAGGCTGTTTTACGCCCATGATCTTATCTCATTTGCCGGATTACAGCAGATAACAGTGCCATCAATGATTAAGAAAAACAATGTCAATGTTAGTACATTTTTACGTACCCAATTTACCTAATACGGTTTCTTAGTGGCTTGGGTTATTCTGTTTAAATCAAAATTGACTTCTTTCAGCTGAAGCTCATTTTATCATAGATCTTTAAAGCAAGTTGTTGTGCGGCTTTAACCCTCTTAAAAGCTTGTTCTATTTAATCGAAAACATGGGTAGAACTCAGCCTCCCCAAATTCCTCTAAGACGGCTCTAACCTCTCAAAGAGATGAATAGGGTCTTGCTTTTAAGGAGAAATAATCTTCTTTTCACCACAGCCCAAAAAATGACAAATGCCTTTTTGTGAACATTCTAAGAGACTGTTTTCTAAGTGTGAAGATCAAAGGGCTGCACTGGCAACGCACTTTTATTTATTTCGGTGATAATTTAGCAGCCCTGGTTTATAGAGGATGACCAAAGATGAAATAAAATATATCAAAGATTAAATGCAAAAGTTTTTGTGCTCATTAAATATTAATCGATAACAAGGAAAGACCGGCAGATATATGTGGCAGCACCATAAAAAAAAAATGTTAGTGCTTTGGTTAAAAAAAAAAAAAAACATGATGTTTCGTGCGCAGTATAGCCTTGTAAATTATCTTGGCCTGCTGTCGGGTTAAAATAACTTTTTTTTATTCATGTGGCTGTGTGACGAATAGCAATACATGTAATTCCATCAATTCGTTTTTCCACTTATTTACATCACTTAAATACAGACTTAAAAAGGGAAATGGTTAGATTAGCCCTCTCAAATATTAGAATACTTAAATAAACCCGCTAGCTTGCCTTGACTGTCCTTGCTGGCGCATTTCTATCCAAAAGCACTCTTCCACACATTATATAGTTTGAACTAGTTAAGACCATTGCATACCCTGTACGGTTTTGCTGTACAAAGTATGTTTATTATGCATTTTCTCTCTTTACCTTCAACGACGTACGAGAAAATCTGTATGGAAAAATGCAAATTTGTCAATTATGGGTACCATCCGGTAACACTGACTATCACGAAACGGCAAATCAATCAGGTCAAACGAGTTCGCCGTGGAAGCCTCTATCTCGGTATCGTTATTTTCGTTGCAAACAAAGCGAGTGGTTTGATGTAGTGAAAGGAAGTCCGTCTCTTTTTAGAGAACCGTCTTTTTTTGGCTCAACTCATTAAAAGAGAGCCGGCTCTCAAACGTCTCACTTGCTTTGATGCATTATATTACGAATTATTATGTTGTGTAAAGAAGATAAGAAAAAAAGGAAGTATAAAATGAGAAAATGAAAAAACCTTGGCTGAGAGCAAGTGTCTCGGCCCGTTGGCTTTGTAGCGTATTATGATTTGACCGATAACGGATAATGGATAATTGATAAAGAATATAGAACAATAAACCTTACAAAATCCCTCCCCCCCAGTTAAGATCGCGGGACGCAAAGTAGAGTTTGGGTTAATTTTGTGATTGTGTTACAGGTTTAAACGTGGGCGCACCTAGCTTTTATACAGGTGCGGCTTGTGTAAGTACAAAAGCGGTTCCTCTTAAAATGTGGTGGGTGCGGCTAATAATCAGGTGCGCTCTATAGTCCGGAATTTACGGTAAATAGTTAAATGAGGTTATGCCGTCTCCTGGTCCTCAAGTGCTCATTATATTTGTAGTTATTGTGTTGGTACAGAGTAATAATAATAGAGTAATAGTAGTATATATATATATATATATATATATATATATATATATATATATATGGTTGGTTGGATCCTTCACTACGAGGTTTTTAGTGGCACCATTTTCAGTGGTGCATCTTGGGCAAGTACAGCCTGGTGGCACTCACCCCTCTAAAGACAAACATAATTTCCCACCCCGTCTCGAATCGGGGACCTTTCTTGCGTTAAGCGAATATGCAAACTCCTTCACTACACATACCTTGTCAATTATATTGTATTTTTTTAAACTGCTGCTGCTAAATGTTATTGCACTTATTTCCATTGCACTATTGTTACAATGCACTATTCTTCATTGCATTTTCATAATTACTTAGTCCAGTTTTATAAAATTATTATTATTTTGTTGGCCTATTCATCCAGATAGTTTTTGATCTCTCATCTCTTCAAAGTCTCTATATTACATGTTTTAACCCAGGAGTGCCATGTCTAATCTCATTGCATGCAATGTTTCACAACGTTGAAATCGATGACAATAAATACAATTCTAATTCTAATTTTAATGCTAATTCTAATACTGTATCAACGTATTCATCTTCTTACTGTATTTTTTATGTTCATTATTTTTGGATGTGTTTTTCGTGTTTTATAGCTATTCAAGGTCAACTAAGAGGATTTTTAAAGACCGTTTGCAGTTATTTCTTGTGTGGAAAATGTGTTGGATATAAGAAAAGTTCTAGATACAAGTTCAATCAAGAAACTAATTAATCTCATACACATCCACATCTGCCAGGGCGACTAATAACTATAACTAACTATAACTACAAATACAAAAACGACAGCAATTTCATGCCTGCCTAAATGGCTGCAATGAAGGCAGTGGTTCACTGTTTGGAATTTGCAATTTGAGTGGACAGCATGGTGCAAAGCTGTTAGGCAAAGGGTGACTTAGCCCTCTCTTCATTGTTTGCAAAGTTTGGTATTCCTCTCATTGCATGCCCAGGCTCTACGAGATGTACTTTTAAGAGGTTCCAGGCCCTTCAATAGGCCCCGCTTACCTCCTCAAGATTCAAAGTTCAGTACCTGCCTTTAAACTTAATATCTGCGTCTCTCAACTCCTGACAAACATTTTCTTTCTTTTCTACAAAACAGGAGCGTCCATAGAATTTTCTTCCAATCGTTTATGTATAAGTAATAACCACACTCCAGCTCCACCTTCTTTATGTATATCCCACTGTTTATTCTTGCTCCTTCGCACTCAGGGTTCTCTCTTTTTCTCTCTTTTATCTTTCGCTTTCCTCTTTACCGAGTTTCCCTCTCAGCTGGCCAGCACCTTTTCAATCTTTGCTTGGAGAAATGTCCCCCTGCATGTCAAGTGTCGCCGTGGATTCGGATGAGAGGTGCTTTTCAGGTCCTCGTGCCCCTCAACTTTGAATGGTAACAATGGAACTTCTAAATGTCCAGATGACCACACACAAACATACAGATGTATACGCTGCAAGTGCCATCCTCCAGCGATAAGACGACATGTGATATATGTACTTTTATAGCAACAAGTGTATAAATTCCCGACACCACAGTTTTTTTTTGCCAAGAAAACATCGCTCAAGTTGAGTTAAACTTTCCCTCAAGACCACTCAGAAAGAGTCCAAGTTTAAACCAAGCTAAATCAGAGTAATTTCCTTAAAGACCAGCACTGGTCAGCAGTTCCCAAAAGAAAACAGCCCTCACTTTATAGCGGTGACCATTATATACCGTATGTATTGATAAAAATGACCAACAATAAAAATACCTGTTACCTTCGATCCCTTAGGCGGTACTGCATTAAAAAAATAACATCAGTGTGTTAAAGACTTTACCACATGGGATCAGAAACCTCCAAATAAGAAGGGTTCATTTTTAACAAGTGTTTTACCAATACTGATACCACATTCCTCCCTGGTAAGGTACCAGTCATATTTAAGAGAAACAGTTTGGTGTTCTTCAGGCCACAGAAAAGTATACCAGCTTGTAGCCCTCTGCATGGTCCTCTGGATCATCGAGGTTTCATCACTGAGTTAACATTTTCTCTACTTGGAGAATGCATTCAACCCAGTCCCTTTGGGAGGCCTCTGGCGGGTACTTCAGGATTATGGGGTACCAGACAGTCTGATCTTGGCCGTTCAGTGCCTATAAGACCGGTGGTAGAGTTTGTTCGTCTTTTTTTATGCAGAGCTAAGGAGTTGAAGGAGTCCTGTTGCATGGTCTAAACAGTATCTGCCTTTTCAAAGATGATGGCATGCTTCTGGCTTCATCAAGTCATGATCTTCAACTCTCACAGAAATGGCTATCAGCGTGAAGCCGCTGGTACGATGACCCTCACCTCAAAATCTGAGCCATCGTCCAGAGCTGGAAAAAGTGACATGCCCTATCCAAGTCAGGGCTAAGATTTTGCTTGAAGTGGAGACGTTCAAGTATCTCGCCCTTTTGTTCATCAGTGAAGATATGATGGACTACTCCACTGTGGAGCATTTCCTGTCATGGGGACTCTATATTGGTCCATCGTGGTGAAATAAGAGTTGGGTTGAAAGGCAATCCTGCAAATTTACCACTCCTATTCCTACTCAATTATAAGGACGAGCTGTTGTGATCATAGTTATAAAATCTCTGATATTAATGGCCAAAATTAGCTTCCTCCACAAGTTGTCCAGGCTCTCCCACAGAGTAGCCGCTGCTCTTTGATGTTGAGGGAATAAATTTGAGGTGGCGCATGTGATTTTAAAGACTCAAGGTCGCCCCCTTGGAGATGTTTTCCTGGCATGCCTCACCATTGGGAGCCCCCAGGAGTGACCCAGGACACTCTGGAGAGACTATTTCTATTAGTTGGCATTGGAAATTCTTGAGATTCTGTCAGATAAACCGGATACCAAAGACTTGGTTCCCTGCTAATGCTACTGCCCCTGTAACTTGAACCAAGATTAGCAGAAGCTAGAGGGGTTAATGGGAGTACTTTTAACAGACAACTTCTTTGGTTTTGGATTTAGTAAAATATTTTTATTTTTATTTTCTCCTCTCTGTTTTGAATATTATTAGTGTCAAAAACTACAAGAGTGGACGTGCAGCTATTCTGTTACAGATGCTCGAGGAAGCAAAACGAACTTTACAGATTAAATTACCCATAGTTGACTACTTTGACTTAATAAATGCGAAATACTTTAAGCAAGTAAAGTGTATTTAATTTACCCCTTTGTGGTGTTGGGAGCAACATTGAAAAATAATTATTAGTAACTAGTTACTTCATTTAAAAGGTAACTCAGTTCCCTCCCAAATTACTGAAACCAAAAGTTGGGGCATTACTCCAAAAGTAACTATCAAGTTCGAATAGTCATTTATACTTGCATAGAGTCTGCCTTTTAAAGCTGCTTTAAAATAGCCACATAATAAAGAAATAGAAAAAAGGTGTACACCAATCTGTGGAAGCAGCAAACAGCAGTTACATTTCTTGGCTTGTGCAATCTTGCAACCTTGCAAACGAACACTTAGCCGACAAACCACCTGAACATCTCAATCTCGAATTTTGGGAACTGTTTAGGACTTTTTTCTCTCCAGGCATATGGTGCATTGCACAAACTAATGATAAAAATCAAGCGCTTTTACCGTAAATTCTGTGCTTACATTTGCCCTACTGATTTCCTGTTGGTTTGATGTTAATGTCGCCCCACTTTACCACATGCTGCCTACTATAAACTACAGGTAACACACAACCATGCATCCATCCTTTCATTATCTGCACCGCTGTAGGAATAATTATAATTACTTATTTATCATACATTTGTCGTGATACATATATCCATTTACCGTGATCACAATATATATTTGCTGTGTTAGTAACTCCATATTTAGCGTTCTCAGTTAAGGTGTGACTTCCAAACCCAGCACATGCAACCCTTGAGCGCCCCCTGATTTAGGATGTTGACGAGCCTTCTTCATCAGGCCACGACGTCTCAACCTTTGAGCCCTCATCTGACGACGTCAACAGGCCTCTCTGTGTCGAACCATGATGATGCAACATTTAATCTGATGTCTTGCACCTATAAAATGTCTGCCCAAATAAACCATTAGGAGAAAGTCTGCATTGCTGCCCAAAGAGAAAGTCTGACAGTATTTCTCCCACGCAAAAACCTAAATGTTGTGCTTCTGTCTCATTTTTTGGTAACTTTTACAAAATGTCCCCTTGGATGAACCTGACATTTTGATTGGTCCTTCGAGCCGGATCACAAAACACCCGACGGAGTCCAGTGGTGGAACTGACGACCAGAAGACCGTGGTCACGGCAGCAAAACCTTTTTCAGGAATGGACCTCAGTTCCATTTTTAGAGTCGAAAGGGTTGATGCGAAGCCAGGAGACCAGAGGCCCCTTGGGTGAATCGCTCATAATTGGCTTTGATGAGTGAATGGGGTAACTAAGGGGCCGGTCACACAGACATTTGCGGCTGAATCACGGCCAGAAATTTCTGCCTTTGAGGCGGACGCTATTGGACGCATTGAGACCGCCATTCAGACGAGATACAGCGGTGCTTAACACGAGGTCGGAAATTTGCGCGCGGGTGGCAGCGCGAAAAAGTTTTGCGCTGCTCAATTCTTCAGAGCGCGGGTACACAGACTTTCACGAGCGTATTGAGGCTGAACCACGGCCAGAAATTTCTGGCCGTGAAGCAGATGCTGATGGGCGCTGTTGGACATTTTGAGACCGCAATATACACGAGATAGAGCAGTGCTTTACTCGCGGTCAGAAATTTTCACGTGGTTGGCCGCGCTCAAAACTTTTGAGCTGCTCAAAAGTTTGAGCACGTGTTAAACCGCGTGCCGCACACGTGGTCAACACGAGGTAATGACGCGGAAATGACGCGGAACGACGTGCTCTGGCCGCGGCCAGGGCGTGGTTACACATGGGTAGGACGGGAAATTTCAGCGGGTAATCGTGGGTGGAGCATGGTAATAGCATGTTCTGCGCCTGTATCGCGGTGTTATTACAGGAAATTAGCGTGTTACGCGTGTGACGGTCAAACGCCTTTCTCCGCGTATAAACAGCGTGAATGCCGAGCACACGTCAGTTGTGCTCGAGACGTCAAGGGGGTGAACATGGATCCCCGTCAGCGTAGTGACCTCGTCTTAATCCATTTTTATTTCTTGACATTTCTTTTCAAGATAATAAAATAAAAATGATGCCATAGCTTGAAATCTTGATCTTCACGGGACTGTGTCTTGTGCGGTTATGATTTCTACAGCCCGGTGCCGAGATTTGCATCCCCTCGCTACTACAACCACTTTTACCTCGTTTTATCTCACTTTTAGGGAATGTAATGGCGAACATATAACCAAAACCACTTCGTCTTGCATTTGTTGGAAATGTAATACAACTTAAACCATTCCGTCTTTGTTTTTGTTGTGAACGTAATCGAACAGTAAATCCTCCCCCCCTCGCGTGAACGCGCATTCTGCTGCGCTTCCAACGAAAGCGATCGTATTCTATATAAAACGCTTATTAAAACTATAAAGTGAGCTAATTATAACAATTGGGAGATCCTAGTCTATATAACGCGTTTATTTAAACAATAAAGTGCGATCGTATTCTACAAAATGCGTTTGTTTACGCGGATGAAAAAGTCACCAACGTCAATGCACGCTTTACAACAAAAGCGATCGCAGCAGAATGCGCGTTCACGCGAGGGGGTTGGGGGGTGGGGGTGTTGCGTAGGAGTTGGATTTGGGCACAACACCGGCTCGGGAGCTTTTATACCCGTGGTCCACACGAGAAAATGACGCAGAAATGACGCGATGAGGAAGCGGAACAGTCGCTGGCGTCTGTTTTGCGGGCATACCACCGATGAACAGCGGGTTGGCCAATTTTGCGCATTTTCCATCCCGGGCAACCACGGGCAAAAAAAAAAACGCAAAGTTTTAGCCGTTATTCAGCCGCAAATGTCTGTGTGACCGGCCCCTAAGGACCAGGTCCTGTAAGTACTTACAATGAGTACAGACAGAGGTAGTCCATAAAACTGAGGATAGAAGGAGTCTTTATTTACAGTAAATTGAATATTGACTAGAGTAACAGACATAGAGAGTCTATAAAACTGAGGAATAAAATAAAGCCATGAGAATACTAAGTCAATGTCATGCAAATATAGACAGAGTAGGAGTCTTTATAACTGAAAAAGGGGCGACAGTGTCCCACATGCGCGTTTAAACTCCATATGTTGTGAATGAGAAAAAAAGTATGAGTGGAGGTTCGCATCGTCATTTGAAAAGGTCTGGGAAGCTTAGGCAAGAATTCCCCGCCACTTGTCGTAGAAGCTTGGTAATTACCTGAGACAGATAAATTGCCAGCCTGTTCGGGAACGGTGAGTCAGCAGAGACACCCCAAGTAAATCGTTGTCTTCATCCATGGGGACATCAAACACGAAACAAAAAATAAAAAAGCTGATAAAGATCCAAGGCAACAATTGACATGAAAGGACTGGAAGTTTGTGGAAAACCAATTTCCTTCTAATATAAAATCCCCAAAGTTATGGGTAACTAAATATTAGTTTGCTGGCCAGCTTAATACACAAAAAAATACTCGACTTGCAAGATAAAATGAAAAAGTGGCAATTACTGAAGATCGTAATGTAGGAAGTGTTTTTGAGGAGCAATTAAAAAATGCCCTCCATGCAAATTCACATCACACCATTAATCAATGGGTATAAAAGCATTGGGTAGATAAGACGACAAGAACACTTGAGCAATACATTTTTACCAAGCTTGACACACTGAGGGAGTGATGCAGGCTAAAAAGTAAAAGACACGTTTATTGTAGACACTGAAGAGGGTCAGGTTTACTTTCAAAATCAGAATAGAGGCCGAGGCAGAGGAGACCCTGTAAGCTATTTCATGAGCTCTGCCCCTCAAAGAAGAGTCACCTGTTGGGTTTGTGGAGAGACAGGACATATCTCACGAAATTGTGTCCTTTTGCGTCTGTATCGCGGGTAAAATTTTGCGACTTTTTTTTGCCTGTGGTGGAAAATGTGCAAAATTGGCCGGTGACTGTTCCGCTGTTATCGCTGTGTCGCCCGCGGTTTTGAGCAGCGCAAAACTTTTTCGCGCGGCCAACCGCGTGTGAATTTCTTACCACGTGTAAAGCACGGCTGTATCTTGTCTGTATCGCGATCTCAAAAGCGTCCAACAGCGTCTGCTTCACGGGCAGAAATTTCTGGCCGTGATTCAGCCTCGATACGCCGTGAAAGGCTGTGTGACCGGGCCTTAAAACTTAAGAGATTGCAGTCTTTCTTGGCGCACATATACAACTGGTCTTAATCTTACCTTTTAAATTCCTGCGCCGCTGGTGGCCGTTAGAAAATTTCCATAAATTAGTCGCTTCACTGAATAAGCCGCAGGGCTGAACATTTGGGAAAAAAGTAGCGGCTTATAGTCCGGAATTTACGGTAGTCATAAATGTGATCGATCTCTTATCCAAAGTAATGCACCTCTTTTGTCCGTCAGTGATGGCAACAGATTTATTACAGCAGGAAAAAAAATGAGTTACAATACGCCGTTACTGAAAGAATAACGCTGTTATGTTACTGTGTTATTTATAACTGCATTATTCTCAACACTGCTAATCACATATCTCAAATTCCAGGCCAATCCATCCTTACCTCATCTGATATGTATTCAGTCACGTAAAGAAAGTGGCTGAGATAACAGGCATTTCTTGGTTAGACAGGCATGGGTAAGGCATTAGGAATCTCTCCAAGAGCATTACCTCACTCTGGAGGACAAAAAAAACCTTTGTGGTGACAACAGTCTAAAAGAAGAGAAAGAGCAAACTCCCTGAAAGTGCTTGCCTATTTTAGGCACTGGAATCGTGTTTGTCGTCATTATGATTATCTGCTGCGGTCTGTGAAAACCCTGTGAGTCATGATTCAACTTTATGAGGTTGGTTAACTTGGCAGATAATTAAAGGCTGTGTCTGCTCTTGTTGAAACAAAGACCTTGCCAATTGACAGACCTGCAAGGGGGAAAAAACATTTACCTCTGTGTAGTGTTGCCAGCTTAGACAGTCTATTTAGCATTAGCATCTACTTGTTTATGCTCAACAAGCCGGCAGGGAATGTTCAAAATCCAACTGAGAAGTCAACGGCAGCATCTACGAGACGTAATCTTTGAACTCACAGAAAACGTTAAGCCTCAGTACAGGCCCAGGCTCAACACAACAATCAAAACAGGACCTAAAGGGATTACTAAAGACAATTTATTTTTCCAATAAGCACATAACGTGTAGTGTTGCTCCCCCACAATCATGCAGATATCTTCCATAATATTTCCAATGCAAATGGGGTGCTTTGATCATCAAAGGCTGTGTTTACCATCATTTACAGAGTTTTATGCCTTCGCCTTGTAGCGAATATGGGAGGTTAATAAATTATCCTAACAAACAATTTATTGACCAATTGAAACAAAGTTTATTCTTTTCAAAACTCGTCTCGCCTCTACGTTTTTAGATCATTATGTCAGGAAAACAGATGAAATACCTTGTTTAGTTATTCTGATATTAGTTTGTATGATGCGGCAGGGGTAAACCAGTGAAATCTGTTGGGCAATGCTGTTAAACAAAAGAGTGTGTTGTGTCACCCTGACCCGAGAGACAAGGCCGATTTCTTGTGTCCTGTTGTCATGATTGCCCTATTTTGAACACCTGTGGCAGCTTTATTGGTACTAACAGCCCGGACAAGCTGATTGGTCTCTGACACCCGTTTCATCTGGAGGGACGAAAGCATGACCAACTTGGATGGCGAGGTGCCTAACTTGTTTGGGTGTTTAGGCATTTGGGTTGGCCATGGTCCAAAAATGTTTGTGTATGTTTTTGCTATTTTTCCCTTTTTTAATTTTCTTTGTTATTGTATGTGTTTGTCTTGGTGTCGGTCACCCCACTTGAGGGATATGACCAATTTAGATAGATAGATAGTTATTATGAAGGGTGGCTACACACACTTGAAGTGAATTTCTTTTACCGTTTTGATAATTCAATATACAGTACTTTAATCAAGACACACACACTCTTGGATTTATGGACTTTTCTTTAACTAATCATCTACCGAAGAAGCTTGAATATAACACAAAACAATAATGAGAAATAAAACAAAGACAACTAGAAGTTGGGAACTTAAAACTGGCACCATTTGGATTTACAAGAGCGTTGTCTTAATTATTACGTGATTGTATTTTGATAGGATTACCCCTTTTACATCACACCAATACCAAAACCTAGCAACAGCGAGATGTTCTGCGATGTTCTAGTTCAATGACGAAGACGGCCTGGTCTTCATGTTCTCGGCTGTAGAGCAAAGAGAAATCCTGGTAGGCTTGCGAGCCGGTTGGGATGAAGACCACAAGATGCAGAGTGTTGAAAAAGAGGTTGAAGCTTCTCTGGGGTCGCTGGCATTGTTCCACTGTTTTGGCCGCTAGCTTGATCAAGCTTTGCTGCAGACTTGGCAAGGTTGTCTGGCTGCTCGTTGAGCTGATACTTGGTCAGGACCGACCAGTATTTTGATCCAGTTCTTCTAGTTAATATTTGCCCTCTTCCCTTGTTTTTGGCCAATTTCAGACTGCCCCTGCAAGGTGAGACGTGTACTAGCTCTGGGTTCTGGTCTCCTGGGAGGGGCGTACCCCTGTGGTGGATTTGTCACGGCAACCGCACATTCCAGCATTATCAATAAGATAACATATCTATGTGATTATCTTAAAACACAGTATTCACTTCACATGTCTTGCCATTGTTTGATCATTTTCTGATATTGCGAAACGGAATTCTGACCAAACGTTGAATACTCTACACCCTCCTTTTAGGTGTGTTATCGTGAATTTTCATTTTGTATTTTTTGCCACGTGTCTTTCAATGAATATAATATTGTTGAAATGGCTCTCCTCTGGCGTGCGGGCTCCCGAAGGCTTCTAGTTTATTTCTCATCCGGATTAGCCCATCTAGCAGTCAGCTTGCTGGCTAGCCTGTGTGCTCATTGTTTTGTGCTCATTGTTTTTTTTTCCAGCTGGGTTTGTGTTTGTTGCCGTGATTCTTCATTGTTGTTGGCTCCGAGTTATCCTGGCTGCATACTGCATGCTTTTGGGCAGCCAACCTCCTGTTTTCCATTGATCGGTCCTGGTCAGTCCTTTTTACTAGCGGCTAGTTGGCCATGTGCCGGCTGGTTTAGCCAATGTTGATTTTCTGTGTGTTATTTTTGCCAGTTTGTCCCATTTTGGCTGCGCCCAATTTATTGTTCAATTGCTGCACCCACCTGCAACACAACACCACTGCATTTTCCACAAAAACTTGCTTAAATCAATCTGCTAATTCGCTATTCCTCAAAAACAGTGCACTGCATTAAAGAGAGAATGACTGGGGCCGTGTTTTGTGAGATTTGGGGGAACAACCTCCTTCCCTCAGTGAGAGCGTTGAAGATGGGTTGTGGCTGGGTCTTCCAACACGACAACGACCCGAAGTACACAGCAAGGAAAACCAAGGAGTGGCTCCGTAAGAAGCATATCAAGGTTCTAGCATGGCCCTGCCAGTTTCCAGACCTGAAGACAATCGAAAATCTTTGGCGGGAGCTCAAACTCCATGTTTCTCAGCGACAGCCCAAAAACCTGACTGATCTAGATAAGATCTGTGTGGAGGAGTGGGCCAAGATCCCTGCTGCAGTGTGTGCAAATCTGGTAAAAAAAAAAAAGTACAGGCAACGTTTGGCCTCTGTAATAGCAAACAAAGGCTAATATTAGCATTTATTTTCTCAGGTGTTACTGCAAATACTTATTTGCAGCTATATCACACATATAAATCATTAAAAAATCATGCATTGTGATTTCTGGATTTTTCTTTTTAGTTTATCTCTCTTACAGTGGACATGCACCTACGATGAAAATTTCACACCCCTCCATGATTTCTAAGTGGGAGAAATAACAAAATGGCAGGGTGTTCAAATACTTATTTTCTTCATTGTAGCTCTCATGTGGGCTCCCTACTTTTACACACTGGCCCACTGCGCTTAGGGGAAAATAATCCATATAACCTTTTGTTTGCATATTTTTGAGTCATATTTACAAAATAGTATAGAATATAAGATACATATATAAATTATAAAAAAAATATATGGCATGGCTCTCTCTCAAAAAAAAAATCTAAATATTTTTGCTTTCATGGCTGTTTGGGTCAAATAGGTCCCCGAGCCCTGCTTTAGGTCATGAGATTGATTATATACCTTTGCAGCCATTTTCCTGATAAAAAAATAAAATAAATCTAATATCTGCTGTGGAGCTTAAACATGCAAGACATTCCTAAGTTCTCCTCAACATATTCATTCATCAATTGATCTTTATCAAAATGATTTATTGACCTTCTCAATATTTACAACATACTCACAATATTTCAACTTTGTCATCCACAAATGAAGTTCTCAATTTACACTTGTCACAATTTGGACGTGGCTAAATTGGGAAAAAAAATACCTCCTATCGCCCCGCCTCTCAGGATACCTCGTATCAGATTTGATTGTACCCCATGCACACCGTTTAACCAATTTATAGTTTAAAATGTACAAAAAACCCCACAATAAAACGGACGAAAGGTGACGGACTGCAACGCAATTGAATGGACATATCTGGAGAGCTTGTCCAATTGTAGTCTTTTATGCACCTTGTGATTGGCTCATCGCGTTAGAGGGCGGGGCTTACATCATTGCTGTTTGTCACATGGAACACATACAGGGTGTCCCCAAAATGTATACATTTTTTATCAGTTTATAACTCAGTTATCTATTACAGTGGAACCTCGGTTTTTCAACGCCTCTCAGTTCGAACAAATCGGAGTCCGACCAAATATTTTGAGAAATTCTTGCTTCGCTGTTTGGTAAAGAAATCGGAGTTCGAATGCCAGTAATGCGTGAGTGGGTACGCTAGGGTGCGATGCTGAGCGGCGTACTGGTGTAGATCGCTCTTTTCTTGACCAACCGTTATCGCGGGCGGATGTGCTTCGTTTTGCTTTTACTTTTAATATAGGTGTACGAAGTGTTTTAGCCTCTAATTATGCCTCCGAAGAAAGTCAGTGCAAGCAGCAAAGTTGCTACAGGTGAAAAAAGAAAAGTAGTGCGTACAACTATTGCATTTAAGAAAGAAATAATAGCAAAATATGAAGGAGGTGTGCGAGTGTTTGATCTTGCTCGGGAATACTCCACTGTCCACCTGCGCCTTCTGCTGACCACCACAAAGGTAAGAAATCCTATTCATAATTCTCTTATTTTTTATTTTTACACGTTCATGTTAGCGTAATCTTTCGTTACGGAAGATTACAATAACGCGAATGTACGATTAGCCTGGGTTAGCTTTATGTTTACGTTGAACATTCAAGGTAAACATTCAGGATGTTGGAACGGAGCCCAACTTTCAGGGTGTTGGATCGGAGGCCCCTTTCCAATGAACCGCTCACCACTTGTTGTGGTGACCCGGGTGCTAAATGACTTGTAAACCACCTGATTTTTTTTATTTTTAAACGTTCATGTTAGCGTAATCTTTCGTACGGAAGATTACGATAACGCGAACGTACGATTAGCCTGGGTTAGCTTTATGTTTACTTTAAACATTCAAGGTAAACATCCAGGGTGTTGAAACGGATTAAAACGATTTACATTATTTCTAATGGGAAAAATGATTTCGGTGATCGAACAAATCGGTTTTTGAACAGGGTTCTGGAACAAATTATGGGTGAGAACCGAGGTTCCACTGTATTTCTCTGGGGACTGAAGCCACTGAACTGAGTAATGGCAGTCAAAATTAGAAATTAGTTTTAAGATGATTAAACTGTTCAGGATGTCCCTGAAAAGTGTTCTAGAAGACCACGTACATTGTCAAGCCCCACAAAAGAAGATTACTGGAAACGTCTTGAAAAAGTCTTTGAGGCAAGCTATAATAAGGTAGTCATTTAAAAATCATCTGCTCATCGCATCATGAAACATTGTCAATAGACAATTTTAATTCCAAGATAAGTCCATGCTCTTAATGCTTGCCGAATACATTTCTGTTCTTTAAAGTAAAGTCTGGCAGCCATCACTCGGTTCAATGTTTTCAGTCTATTGAGAAAGCATGACATATTGAGTTATTAGCTGCTGCAATGTGTATACATTTTTTGGGGGACGCCCTGTATAATTACAACCATTCATACATGTATTCACAGTGAGGGACAATTTTAGGCTTGCCAATCAACCTGCCGTTCATGTTTTTGAAATGTTGAAGGATATTGCGTTGTCTGGAGAAAGTCCACTCATGCAGAGCGAGAACATGCAAACGCTACACAGAAAGGCAAGTTGCTTGAAAGAAAACCTCAGGACTAAGATGCAAAACTGAATCCCGGATTGGAAAATGGAAACGTGTCGCCCATCGTCTTGTAGAGCGGCTGAACCATAGCGCCTTGTTGAGTTTTATGAAGATGCGAACAAAATTATACCGTAAGGAAAAAAGGGTACACAAGCATTGTCATTAAAGAAAGGTAGATAGACAATGTGGACCGGCATATAACCCTAGCAAAAAGTATGGAATCACTAGTCTTGGGCAATCCCCATGCACACATTTTATTATGCAGAAAAAAACTCAGATCACAAACATGAACCAAACATAAGGTCATTCCAATGTCATGGTCAATGTCAATGTATGAAACAGAACTTTGCTAAATAACCTAAGGGAAATGGGACTTTCCTACAGGAAAGTTAAAAAAGAAACATTGTTGACGCTTACACACAAAAGAACAAGACTGCAATGGACTGTGGATGACTGGATGAAGGTTATCTTCATTAATGAGTCACAAATCTGCATTGGACAAGGTGATGATGCAGGAACTTTTGTGTGGTGCCGTTCCTATGAGATTTACAAATAGGCCTGCCTAAAGTAAATTTTAAAATTCCCACAGTCCTTAGTGATATGGGACTCCATGTCAGTTAAAGGTACTGGGGGGATTGCTGTGGTCAAATCTGCAAAAGATGCACAAGTTTACATTGAAATTTTGGACAGGTTTCTTATTCCTTCAATTGAAAAAATGTTTGGGGATGATGAACTAATTTTCCAAGATGACAATGCATCGCCACTGAGCAAGAACTCTGAAAGCATTCCGCGGAGAAAGACGCATCCACTCAACGTCATGGCCTTCGAATCACCCAGATCTCAACCCAATTGAAAACCTGTGGTTGAAATAAAATTGTCCACAGCAAGGCTACGACCTGCAAAGATGATCTGGCAACTGCAATCACACAGAGTTGTGACCAAATTGAAGAATACTGTTTGTCACTCATCTAGTCCATGCCTCAGAGTCTGCACGCTGACATAAAAGCCAAAGGTGGCGCAAATAAATACTAGTGATGTGTTTTGATTTCTTTGTCTGTTTTTCATGATTCCATATTTTTCCCTGTGCTTGGTCTATAAAAGTAGCATTTACTGACCACCACAAAGTTTTTTATTGGTTTCTTTTAGTGTTTCTGAATGCTAAGCAGTTGCACTTTTAAAAAAGTATATTTTTTTCATGCTTTTTATCTGAGTTAGTTCCATAACATAAAATGTCGGAGGGAGTACTTGTCCATGGCTGATGATTCCATATGTTTTGATATGGGTTGTAATAATAATGTATGCGTTTGCATGCACAAGGAATTGGAAAGGACTTGCTAGGGTTTAGCAAGCGTTCTTCCACCAGAGGGTCCCAATCGACTTTGGAACTTTGGCTGCACCTGGTTACTGTCTTGGCGCCGAGGAGGAGGCCCCTTGGCTGCGCCTTGGTTTCCTGTCTTTGAGGCAAGGACCCTCAGCTGTCCCCTTGCTGCAGCCTCTGTAAATTATCTTATTTTAATGCTTTTTTTTCTAGTGTTTATCAAGCCTCCATCCACCTGAGGGCCCCAACCAGTGGGATTGACCCCACCATTCCAATCAGAAAACTCTTAAGAGTAAGTATTTTTTGGATTATTGTGCGCACATAAATGGCTTTACATAATAATCCCTTGGTTTTCGCGGATAATGGGGACCAAGACCACCCGTGAAAACTGAAAATCCGCAAAGTAGCGGCGCCCCTTCCAAAATGCTTAAAAAAACGTATACAGGTATACAGTATACTCCCCCTGTATACAGTACACCATATAGAATACAGGTAGAGAGAGAGAGAGTGAAATTCATGTTATAACAAAACAAAAAAACTGTAAAATATGTTGTATGTACACGGAATGGGACTGCGGCGAAACCACTACAAACCATTCAGTATGATTGTATTAACCGCTCTCAACCACATGCAGCAATCACAGTTTATTTCGCTTGTTAACACTACCAGTTACATATTGAAAATAAAAACAGTGAAAATGTGATATTTGATGAGTGTTTGTGAAGCGTTTTGGGAAACAACAGTTAAAAAAAATGTTCTGTGTTCATTTTAATGAAAGTTAAAGAGCTACCTTCTGACAATAACAACATACTTTAGCTCTCGGCATCGAACGGCTTTTACAACCAATACACGAAACCACACACAACCGCTCGCTTTTGGTATAATAAAGTCAAACTTGAGATGAAATGTGACAGAAGAGAATATACTTACGCAGTGTTCTCGTTTGCCCGCGTCCTAGATGCATCATTTTTGCTGGGGACGCATAGTCTCAAATCAACGTGCGTCCCCGGGACGCAACTTTTCTGCCACAAAATTGTCATTATTACCCGATTACTTTTTTTAAACAAAGATTTACTGCACTCCAAACTTTTCTTCAGGCAGATCTGCCATTGTTGTTTTGGTCTCGCGGTTTTTGAGTTTTCGTCTGCACGCCGATCTCGGCCAAGGAGATCTTGTTGTGTAGTGAAAGGAAGTCCGTCTTTTTTCAGAGAACCGGCTTTTTTAGCTCACCTCATTAAAAGAGCCGGCTCTCAAACGGCTCACTTGCTTTGATGATTGATTTTACGAATTATGTTGTATAAAGAAGTTAAGAAAAAAGGAAGTATAAAAGGAGAAAATAAAAAAAGACAGGTTTGTGGTGATCCCTTTATTCGGTATATTACCAACAATAATTTGATGCAGAAAATGAATTAATGATTTGGTGCTCAAAACTGAATGAATATATAGATTTATATTATATATTTGTCGCCGATTTACGATTTCAACCTCGATAACACAAAATTTTGGGGACCCATAGATCTCTGTTGGGACCCATAGATTTTTGAGCATGCGAGTCGCCGGGACCCATCACTTTTCAGCTGTAAAATGAACACTGCTTATGTCGCGTTGCCGAATTCCTCCTTGATAAACTGAGCGCCACATAAGATGGGGGTGAGGTGGGTGGAGTTGAAGGAGGGGGGGTGAGCGAAGCGGCAACGACTAAGCATTGTGTCAGGGCCTCCCCTTTCCCTTCACAATAAGAGTGTCCAGACCGTGTCCTCAGTTGACAGTCCTCAGTGAATCCAATTGTGTAAAGTATTCACTCCAAAACACACAATTATGCGGACAGTTTAAAAAAAAGCCTAAAAGCATTTTTTCTTGTTGCAATCCCTCTGTTTTGCCACATAATTCCGATTTACAAATAAACAGACTCGTAAAATTATTTTTGATATAGCTGTTAGCCTCCAACCACTCTGGGCCAATTGGGGGCTTTCTTCACGGTCCACAACCCGCATTAGCCTAAGGGGGCTTGTATTGATAAAACACACATTACGTTCTTTACCTCTGAATATCTTTAGGTCGTAGTTACAGATTTAAATTATGTTTGACACATTAGTTAGCGGCGGCGCAGTGGTTAGCGCGTGTGCGGCACAGTTCTAAGGTCTTACATATTGCAATATGTATTCTTTGTAGCACTATTTAGATATTCTATATAACACGCTACAGTGGGCATTTGCACGTCACACTGGGTATTTGTATATTGCATTCTTTTTGCTTTGTTATTTTATTGTTCTCAGCTCAGGGATGCTGCTGGAAATGTGAATTTCCCTTCGGGGATGAATAAATTATCTATCTATCCATCTATCTATCTATGTATCTATCTATCTATCTATCTATCTATCTATCTATCTATCTATCTATCTATCTATCTATCTATCTATCTATCTATCTATCTATCTATCTATCTATCTATCTATCTATCTATCTATCTATCTATCTATCTATCTATCTATCTATCTATCTGTCGATCTATATAAATGTGCATTTTTTTTTCAAATACTCGTAGGTCTAGATATGTCTATTTTACACAAATTAAGCCTCACTTTAAGAGGGATGCCTATTTTTCTGCTACCTTGCTGCAACAGGTCCCCAAAAAAGTAAAAACTTGGTGAAAGGCAGGGCAAAAAAGAAAGAGAAAAATGGTGCTTTACGGTCAATTTGAGTCTCCGTAATTTGTATTCTTCCTTGTTTTTTTAAACACTTGTTTCCAGTTGCACAGTTAAATACATATTAAAGCAGGGGCCTAAAACTATTTTGAGGGCCGCAACTGCCCCTAGGTTGAGACCCTTGGTTTATTTATGTTTGCATGAATGCCAACCTTTAGACATTAATAAGCGATTGATGTTATTGTGTCCTCTATTTTTACGTGCGAAACACAATTTGTCTCCAAAATATAAGAAAAAAAAAACAATCAACATATACTTGTTTGAAACTGGAAAAAGCAAACTTTTACAAAAACTGAAATAAAATGCGATCATTGAAACGGTTTAATTACGGAAAAAGACTTGAAGCAGCCTAAACTAAAATACTAGTCTTGAGTCTATATTATGTCGTTGTGTTTCAAATTTAAAAAGGGGTGGATTTTTTGCAGAAAATCGATATGCGATTTTAAAGGTAAAAAGAGGTATGTCTTTCAACCAGTTTGCCGGGTCATACTAGTGTGCTGTGAGACTAGTATGCCGCGAGAAGTTTACAAATTTTCTCTGCAAAAAAGTATGCCATTGTTCGGTATCTTTGATTTCTTCCAGTCATCAGCAGAGTAACTGTAACATTCATCCATATCAGTAGGTGGCAGCAGATTGCTATTTTATCATTCCTTTTATATACAGTACTGATAATATTCTTATTAGGTATAGAGAAAATAATATTTATTACTTATTTCATTTGAAATAAAAATTACAACTTTAAAGATTAGTAGACACTATATAAGGAGATATCAATGGATTTTGAACTTGTAAGGAATCCACGGAAAGAAGCCTTTATAAGGAGGTCCAACATGATCAAAAGTCCTTCTACTGAGCCTTTTCTTTTTATTAAATGTTTAGCCTTGCACAGAAAAATACAAATAATACTTAAAATAATGTAAAAACCTTGCATGTGATTTTGCTGATTTATCTTATTTTATTATTTTCACGTTTCATAAAAAAACAAAGAAAAAGATAGATAGTAGTAAAAACAAATCCTTGCTGACACTTTTTGTTCACTTCAAATATTAATTTTGTTATGTTGTTGTGTTTTTTTGTTATGTTTCTAAAAAAGTCAAATAAAAAATGACGGCAAAATTATACTCAAAAATGAATGATAACCTCACCTTTATTACCTTCTTACCTACGGTAACCACAAAAGATTAAAAAAAGAACCTGCACTGTCAATTGAGGCTGTATGATAATTTAAGATAAAAAAAGAAACATAATGAAACTAATGCCAGGGATTCATTTTTAAACATTTTCGAACGACGGTGTGCCTTAAGATGCGCCTTGGCTAAAAAAAGGTTGTAAAACACTGTCTAGTGCGTAAAGCAGTGTCGATCTTTGAAAAGCCTTAAAAGTATTGAATTCGTTATTCTAAAAATAGGTTTTCATGAAAATGTATTGAATTCAATTCTCAAAAGTCTTAGATATTTATATGTGAACACAAGTTTTATATTTGTTTGAACTAAAAAGATTTATAGTATTTCCTGTACTATAAGTCTCTACAGAGTACAATTCGCACCTGCTAAAATATGCATAATTATAAAGCAAAAACCATGTTTAAGTTGCAAACGGAATATAAATCACATTGTCATCTTGAAGGGCAATTTAATTTAAATATAAAATAGAGACATAGTGTCATGTCTGGCGTGGTTGCCATGGCGCCCAGCTGGTTCTAGCCGGGTGGCGCCGGATCCTGGCGCGGTTGCCTCGGCGACCAGTTGGCCCCACCCATGAACACCGGCTGAGACGTATCTGACTGATTGCTTTTTGGAGTACTTAAGCGCGTTCCTTCTGACTGTACTTTGCTGGAACGTTTGTTAAACCTGGTTAACTCTGTGAGACTTCAGTAAGATTTCTCCAAGTTCTGTTTAATTCTGTCCGTAAATCTGCCTGTGTTTGATCCTGTTTTGTTTTTGGTCCAATCCGTTTTGGACAACTTTTCTTTTGTTTGGATTTCTAATCCGCTCCCCGACCATTAGCTTTATTCCAACTCACTAAACCCAGCCATCTTCGGGCAGTGGGAAGGGGACACCCTGAACTGGTTGCCAGCCAGTCGCAGGGCACACAGAGACCGACAACACACTCGCTCATTCACACCTAGGGACAATTTGAAATGGCCAATTAACCTCAAATATGTACAGTCGTATGCAATAGTTTGGTCACCCCTGATCATTTTCAATATTTTCCTTAATAAATTATTTGTTGTTCGGATCAGCAATTTCAGTTAAATATATCAAATAGCAGAAAAACACAGTGACATCTGAGAAGTGAAATGAAGTTCATAGGATTTACAGAAAATGTGCAATAATTGCTTCAACAAAAGTAGGCAGGTGCAAAAATTTGGATACCCCAACAGAAAAAATACATCAATATTTAGTAGATCCTCCATTTGCAGAAAAAAACAACCTCTAAACGCTTCCTATAGGTTCCAATGAGGGTCTGGATTCTGGTTGAAGTTATTTTTGACCATTCTTCTTTACAAAATATCTCCATTTCAGTCAGGTTTGATGGTTTCCGAGCATGGACAGCCAGCTTTAAATCACACCAAAGATTTTCAATAATATTAAGGTCTGCGGACTGAGATAGCCATTCCAGAACATTGTACTTGTTCCTCTGCGTGAATGCTTTAGTAGAATTTGAGCAGTGTTTGGGGTTGTTGTTGTTTTGTTGAAGTATCCAGACCAGGCGCAGCTTTGTGACTTATTCTAGAACATTGTTCGCAAGAATCTGCTGATAATGACTGGAATCCATGCGACCTTCAACTTTAACAAGATTGCCAGTACCTGCACTGGCTACACAGCCCCAGAGCATGATGGAACCACCACCAAATGTTACTGTGGGTAGCAAGTGTTATTCTTCCGCCATGCATACCGCTCGTTGTTATGTCCAAATAACTCAATTTTAGTTTCATCAGTCCACAGCACCTTATTCCAAACTGAAGCTGGCTTGTCCAAATGTGCTTTAGCATACACTTGGCACTTGGTTCGCACTTGGCACGACCATGCAAAAAAGGTGGAGGTGTTGCTCCTATATCGGAAGATAAGTGAAAATTTCCTCCTAATACCCCTACTAGTTTTAAAACGTTTGAAGCACTTGTTATGAGGTCCTTAATCTCATCTCATCTCATTAGCCGTACCGCTTATCCTCATTAGGGTCGTGGGGGGGCTGGAGCCCATCCCAGCCATCTCCGGGCAGTGGCCAGGGGACACCCTGAACTGGTTGCCAGCCAATCGCAGGGCACACAGGGACAGACAACTCATTCGCTCATTCACACCTATGGACAATTTGGACCGGCCAATTCACCTGAAATTCATGTTTTTGGAACGTGGGAGGAAACCGGAGTGCCCGGAGGAAACCCACGCAAGCACGGGGAGAACATACAAACTCCGCACAGGAAGTCTGGAGCTGGATTTGAACCCACGACAGGTTCCCATGACATGAACTGTGCCGCACAAGCCCTAACCACTGCGCTGCCGTGCTGCCCCGAGGTCCTTAATATCAACACCAATTTATTTAGTTGTTGAGTATCGCCCACCTGGACCAAACTCAAATTTTTTGGAAGAATCTTCGGAACTGTTAACAGACTTAGTAACTTATGCGGACAATGTTGTAATCATTGGTGATTTTAATGTTCACATAAACTCCCCATCAAATTCACTTGCAATTGCTTTTAAGTCACCGATTGATACGTTTGGTTTCAAATAGTTGATGTGCCCACTCATAAAGATGGGAACACTCTAGATTTCGTTTTGACCCGTGGCGTAGTCGCCTCAAATGTTACAGTGTTACCGTATCCTAATGCCATCTCTGATCACTATCTTGTTAAGTGTGAGGTGCTGTTTAATATTTACTGTGATAAGGAAAATTTAGGCTTTAGCAGCCGCAATATCCGTCCTAAAATGGTATTAGCCTCAAAAGAATTATTACCTACGGTAACTGCAGCCTTCCCTTCGTACACTGGGTCTGTTGACTCACTTACAGACAACTTCAATACTGCTTTGGTTAATGTTCTTGATTCTGTGGCGCCCCTAAGGCATAAATTCCGACCAAAGAAGAATACACCTTGGTTTACTGAAAAACTAGGTTACTCAAACAAAGTTGCAGAAAACTTGAACGAAAATGGCGCACTACTAAGCTGGAGGTCTTCCGACTGGCCTGGTGTGACAGTTTGCTGAAATATAAAGTAGCTGTTGCCTCAGCTAAAGCTTAGTTTTTCTCTAAGATTATTGTTAAACATAAGAATAATCCAAAATTTTTGTTTGGCACAGTAGCGAAACTTACCAGACAACAACTTAACCCAAATGGTTGCACTTATTCTGCTAACGACATTATGGATTTTTTTAATAAAAAGATTCATCTAATAAGGGATGAAATTTTAAAAGAGCGCTCTGTATCCTCCTCCTATATCAAAGATGTGGAGGTGTTGGGTATGGACCATGTCGGCGGTTGTTCAGAAACATTCTCCAGTTTCAATGATTTGTCCCTTGATAATCTGACACAGATGGTCAGTAGGACCAAACAAACTACGTGCCTGCTCGATCCGTTTCCAGCTTCACTGGTGAAGGATCTGTTTGAGATCTTAGGACCATCAGTTTTAAATATTATTAATATATCGCTATCCTCGGGTATTGTTGCTGTAGCCTTCAAGTCTGCCGTCATTAAACCCACGCTTAAGCTACCTAACCTTGACCCAGAAAACCTAGGTAATTATAGGCCAGTGTCAGATCTGCCATTTTTTGCAAAATTACTTGAAAAGGTCGTTGCACAGCAGCTAAATGACTTCATGTCAGAAAATAACCTTTTTGAAACTGTCCAGTCAGCATTTAGGGCAAATCATTCTACTGAGACAGCCCTTGCTAAAGTAACCAATGATCTCCTTTTAACAATAGATTCTGGTGCCTCATCAATGTTACTGCTGCTGGATCTCAGCGCTGCTTTTGATACGGTCGACCACAACATATTATTGGTTCGTCTAGAACGCATTGGTATCTCAGGAACTGTACTCTCGTGGTTTAGGTCCTACCTGTCAGACAGGATGCAATGTGTTAACTATGGCAATCTGACCTCTAAACAATCTAATGTCCCTTGTGGTGTTCCTCAAGGCTCTGTACTTGGCCCCCTTCTTTTTAGTATTTATATGATCCCGCTTGGTGACATTATCCGCAAGAATAATATTACTTTCCATTGCTATGCAGATGACACAAAACTGTGTGTGCCACTGGAAAAAAATGGACATTTAAGTTTTAGAAATGTGGAGGCTTGCCTTACTGAGATTCAAAGATGGATGTCAAATAATTTTTTACGCCTTAACCCAGAAAAAACTGAAATGTTGATTATTGGTCCAGCTCACTGTCGTCAGATGTTTTCAAACACTACCCTGAACCTAGACAAATGTAATAGCACCCATAGTGACTCGGTCAAAAATCTAGGTGTTATATTTGATTCTGTCGTTTCAGTTACACGTGAAAAATATTACTAGAATAGCTTTCTACCACCTCCGTAATATTGCGAAGATTCGTTCGATGCTGTCCCAATCAGATGCAGAGATTTTAATTCATGCGTTTATTACTTCTCGGCTTGATTACTGTAATGTATTGCTTTCTGGTCTCCCAATGTCTAGCATTAAAAGTTTGCAGCTGGTTCAGAATGCGGCAGCTAGACTTTTGACTAAGACCAAAAAGTTTGAACATATTACTCCTGTATTGGCCAACTTGCACTGGCTCCCAGTCCACTTAAGATGTGACTTTAAGGTTCTCTTATTAACATATAAATGTTTGCATGGGCTTGCACCCTCTTATCTCTCCGATTTGATTTCCCCCTATGTTCCTGCACGGAGCGTGCGCTCGGAAAATGCCGGTCTACTTGTGACTCCGAGAGCCAAGAAGTCTGCGGGCTCGAGAGCGTTCTCCATCCGGGCCCCGGTGTTATGGAACGCCCTGCCTCTGGAGATAAGATCTGCAACCTCAACGGAAGTTTTTAAATCGAGGCTTAAGACACACTTCTATTCCAAAGCATATGAATGATGCCCACCTCATATTCTGTTTTGTCCTGTCTTTTTCCTACGCCTGCCTGGCTGATACGAAGGAGAAGGATGATTTGGGATGGGTCAGCGGACCGGCGTCTGACCTGCAACATGTCAACCCCTGCATTTACCAGCTGGCAGAGACTGGAGGCAGCGTCGTGGCCGTCATAGACTTTCTGGACTGGTTTGCAGGCCGGGGGCGTCGTTGATGTCATGCACTTTCCGGACATTTTCAACATCTTACCTTATGTTTACTATTATGTGTACAGTAATGCTAATTGTAATTCACCCTGGTCAATCCTGGAAGGGGGATTACCACATGTGAGGTCCTTTCTGAAGGTTTCTCTTTTCTCCTCACACTGAGGTTTTTGAGTTTTTCTTTGCCCGCATGCTGGTTTAAGATCAGGTAATTGTGTAATTTTGTAACTGTAATCCTGTGCAGTCCTTTGAGACATTTTTGTGATTAAGGGCTATATAAATGAATTTGACTTGACTTGACTTGATCTTATGACCATCAGTTTTAAATATTATTAATATATAGCTATCCTTGGGTATTGTTCCTGTAGCCTTCAAGTCAGCCGTCATTAAACCCACGCTTAAGCGACCTAACCTTGACCCAGAAAGCCTAGGTAATTACAGGCCAGTGTCAAATCTGCCATTTTTTGCAAAATTACTTGAAAAGGTCGTTGCACAGCAGCTAAATGACTTCATGTCAGAAAATAACCTCTTTGAAACTGTCCAGTCAGCATTTAGGGCAAATCACTCTACTGAGACAGCCCTGGCTAAAGTAACCAATGATCTCCTTTTAGCAATAAATAGATTCCGGTGCCTCATCAATGATACTGCTGCTGGATCTCAGCGCTGCTTTTGATAGTGTCGACCACAACATATTATTGGTTCGTCTAGAAAGCATTGGTATCTCAAGAACTGTACTCTCGTGGTTTAGGTCCTACCTGTCAGACAGAATGCAATGTGTTAACTATGGCAATCTGACCTCTAAACAATCTAATGTCCCCTGTGGTGTTCCTCAAGGCTCTGTACTTGGCCCCCTTCTTTTTAGTATTTATATGATCCCGCTTGGTGACATTATCCACAAGTATAATATTAGTTTCCATTGCTATGCAGATGACACTCAACTGTATGTGCCACTGGAAAAAACTGGACATTTAAGTTGTAGAAATCTGGAGGCTTGCCTTACTGAGATTCAAAGATGGATGTCACTTAATTTTTTACGCCTTAACGCAGAAAAAACTGAAATGTTGATTATTGGTCCAGCTCACTGTCGTCAGATGTTTTCAAACACTACCCTGAACCTAGACAAATGTAATAGCACCCATAGTGACTCGGTCAAAAATCTAGGTGTTATATTTGATTCTGTCGTTTCAGTTACACGTGAAAAATATTACTAGAATAGCTTTCTGCTACCTCCGTAATATTGCGAAGATTCGTTCGATGCTGTCCCAATCAGATGCAGAGGTTTTAATTCATGCGTTTATTACTTCTCTGCTTGATTACTGTAATGTATTGCTTTCTGGTCTCCCCATGTCTAGCATTTAAAGTTTGCAGCTGGTTCCGAATGCGGCAGCTAGATTTTGACTAAGACCAAAAAGTTTGAGCATATTACTCCTGTATTGGCCAACTTGCACTGGCTCCCAGCCCACTTAAGATGTGACTTTAAGGTTCTCTTATTAACATTTAAATGTTTGCATGGGCTTGCACTCTCTTATCTCTCCGATTTGATTTCCCCCTATGTTCCTGCACGGAGTCTGCGCTCGGAAAAAGCCGGTCTACTTGTGACTCCGAGAGCCAAGAAGTCTGCAGGCTCGAGAGCGTTCTCCATCTGGGCCCCGGTGTTATAGAATGCCCGGCCTTTGGAGATAAGATCTGCAACCTCAACGGAAATGTTTCAATCAAGGCTTAATACACACTTCTATTCCAAAGCGTATGAATGATGCCCACCTCATATTCTGTTTTGTCCTGTCTTTTTTCGACGCCTGCCTGGCTGATACGAAGGAGAAAGATGATTTGAGATGAGTCAGCGGACCAGCGTTTGACCTGCAGCATGTCAACCCCTGCATTTACCAGCTGGCAGAGATGGGAAGCAGCGCCGTGGCCGTCATAGACTTTCTGGACTAATTTACAGGCTGGGGGCGTCGTTGATGTCATGCACTTTCCGGACATTTTCAACATCTTACCTAATGTTTACTATTATGTGTACAGTAATGCTAATTGTAATTCACCCTGGTCAATCCTGGAAGGGGGATTACCACATGTGAGGTCCTTTCTCAAGGTTTCTCTTGTTTCCTCACACTGAGGTTTTTGAGTTGTTCCTTGCCCGCATGCTGGTTTAAGATCAGGTAATTGTGTGATTTCGTAATTGTAATCCTGTGCAGTCCTTTGAGACATTTTTTGTGATTAAGGGCTATATAAATGAACGTGACTTGACTTGACATACCCTTAACGACTCTTTCTGTGGCATTTGCGCAGAAAAGTCTCTTGCCGCATTACTCTCCCATACAGCATCTCCTTGTGAAAAGTGTGCTGAATAGTTGAACAATGCTCATTTCATTTCAATGCACAGTGACACCATCTACAGCAAGATCATGTTGTAGATCTTCGGAGCTGGTCTGTGGGTTGAGTTTGACTGTTTTCACCATTCTCCGCCACTGCTTATCTGAGATTTTTCTTGGCCTGACACTACGGGCCTTAGCTAGAACTGTGCCTGTGGGTTTCCTTTTCCTCACTATGTTCCTCATTGCGGAAATTGACAAATCTCTGAGCAAGCTTTTTGAATCCTTCCCCTAAACCATGATGTTGAACTGTGATGATTACTGATTGAGAGCACCTGCGACTGCTTAATTGGCGCCAACAGCCTGGACAGCTGATTGGTTGATGCACTCTTTTTAAACCACTAGCTTCCAAGAGGAAGCCATCAGATTGTTATGCGAACTGTTGCCACCAGCTCAGTAAGCCTTTTCGTCTGACTCTGTTCCTGCCCTGCTTTTCTCTGATAACCTGTTTCTGGACCTGACTTCACCCCGTTCTGCCTGCCTGTTACCAGCCCTAGTTTGCCCCGTTACCTGCCTGCCTCCTGTTACCGACCTCGTTTCCGAACTTGACACCGTCTTTGCTCTCCAGTCCTGGCCAACGACTTGTAATTCCCGCCTGTCTCCGATCCTCCTCGCTAGACACGGAAGTGCCACTAACGCATTGCCCGCTCCCCTTGTCCGTCAGCCATCGGATCGTGGAAGCAAGCCCTGCCCTGCACCTGCCTACTTTTTTTGAGTAATTATTGCACACTTTCTGTAAATCCTATGAACTTCATTTCACTTTTTAAATATTGCTATGTTTGTCTGCGATATGATATATTGAACTGTAATTGCTGATCCGAACAACTACTGATTTCTAAAGGAAAATCTTGAAAATGATCAGGGGTGCCGAAATTTTTGCATATGACTGCATGTTTTTAGAATGAGGGAGGAAACCGGGTTGCCCGGAGTAAACCTACGCAAACACGGGGAGAACATGCAGACAGGATGGTTCGATCTCATGATCTCAGAACTGACGCACTAACCACTCAGTTGCCGTGCTGCTGTGTTAATTTGACATATAATTCTCACGGGAAAATAAGTCGCACCCCCAGCCAAACTATGAAATAAAACTGTGACTCAAAGCCAGGAAAGTACAGTAATAATATTTTGCAATTGTATTTCATTAATAATTCACTGATTTTTTTTGTGGCAACATGGTGTGACCACAATAATAGACCAAAAATGGTGATGTAGTTTCAGTCGGGCCTTTCAGAGCAGACGCATGTCTTCAGTCTACCTACAATACACAACTTTGGATTGAGACATTTACTTTGGAGGTGGCTAACCGACGCGCGGCGTAATGTGTAAGAGGCACAATATATTGTGTGCTTTTCTCATTGTTGAGGATGGTGCAACATGTCGACAGACAACATTCACCACTTCACACAATGGCAGCTTTAATATCATACTAAGCACGGGAATGCTTTCCCGTGATTATGATTATGTTCCGGTTTCCAACATGGCGGCGCGTGTTTACGTTGCGGCTTGTTGCTATCCGGCTATCCTACTATTTACCACTGTCCTCCTGCTTTCCTTTTTGGATACATGCGTGGCCAAAAAGACCTACCGCCGGGAGGCGCTCATCCGACTGGGTGGGCGTCTAAATTTCGACTTTTCGGGCACTTTATATACCACCCATGACATCCCGAATGAGCTCCAAAGGGACTCGGGTTCGCCCTGCTTTCCCGCTCCACCGAAGAAAAAGAAAAATCGAAGACGAAGACGGCGCAAAGACAGAAAACAGAAGCGGGGATGTCGTGCAGGGAAGCGTGTGAAGTTGAATGAGCAACGACATGAAGATCTGTCTAATCCAACCATCATTTCTTCGTCAATTCTGCGAGTCAACCGACGCCTGAAGCCCAACGCACACTAACGGCATCTCGTGACGATCCCTACAAAGACTACAGCTAAGTTAAATGATTCAAAGCTAAAATTTGGTCTTTTGAATGTTAGATCGCTTGCTCCTAAAGCTTTACTCGTAGGTAATATTATTGGCGATTATAAACTTAACTGTATCGGTCTTTGTGAAACTTGGTTACGCCCGGATGAGTATCTAGCGCTAAATTATGCTTCTCCTCCAGACTACGAGAGTAGCCATATAGCACGCACGTTGAAAAAGGGTGGTGTGTCGCGCTCATTTCTGAAAAAAAACGCTCAAATTAATCCTCGTACCTCTAATAATCACAAGTCGTTCGAGGCTCTTGTCATGAGGTCCTCTCCATTGTCAATTTATGTGATAACTATCGCGCACCAGGACCATACACAACTTTCTTAGACGGATTTGCTGAATTTTTGTCTGAAATAGTAACCTATGCAGACAAAATTGTAACCATGGGGGACTTTAACATTCATATGAACTCCCCACTCAGTTCACTCACTGTTGCGTTTCAGTCTATAATTGATGCATTTAATTTTAATCAACTGGTTGATTTGCCAACCCATACAGTAAAGATGGAAACACGCTCGACTTCGTTCTGACTCGAAGAGTTTCAACCTCAAACATGACGGTGCTATCGTGTACTACAGTTATCTCGGATCATTATTTAGTTACATTTGAGGTGCTAGCTAAATGTAGTACTAAAAAAACTGAAGGATTCATTGGACGCAATATAAGCTCGGGCACAGTTTCTGAGCTCTCCGATATTCTTCCAGGAGCAGTTGCGTCCTTTCCTTCCTACATAGGCTCTATCGAACCACTCCTAAATGAATTCAATGCTACCCTGGCTAGTGCGCTGGATTCAGTAGCGCCCATACGGCTTAAATCACGACCTAAAAGACGCACACCTTGGTTTAATGATGAAACTAGATCCCTTAAACGAGAATGCAGGAAATCTGAAAGAAAATGGCGCGCTACCAAGCCTGAAGTTTTCCATCAAATCTGGTCTGATAGTTTGTTGAAGTATAAAGCGGCCCTGGCCTCTGCAAAATCAGCCTACCTTTCGAAGGTGATTGCGTCACAAAAGAACAATCCCAAGGTCCTTTTCGACACTGCAGCATCGCTCACAAGGACACAGACAGCTCCACTCATTCTGCCCACGACATTACTAAGAAGATCCAAACCATACAGGAAGAAATTGCTAAAGACAGTATTAATTCAACACATACTAAAGCACTCAAATCTATAGATGCACGACATGGTGGCTGTCCAGGGATTTTGTCCCGTTTTAGTGAACTGTCACCTGATAATCTTAAACAGAGAATGAATACGGCCAAACCGACGACTTGCCAGTTCGACCCGCTTCCAGGTTCACTTATTAAAGGTCTCTTTGGCGTTCTTGCATTTTGAGTTCTAAATATTTTAAACATATCACTCTCCTCAGGTGTAGTTCCAGCGGCTTTTAAGTCCACCATCATTAAACCCACACTGAAACGACCCAACCTTGATCCAAAAAACTTATGTAATTATAGACCTGTGTCAAACCTACTGTTTCTTTCTAAAATACTTGAAAAAGTAGTGGCACAGCAGCTGAAGGATTTCATGTCCGAGAACAATCTCTTTGAATCAATGCAATCAGGATTCAGGGCTAACCACTCTACTGAGACAGCTCTGATTAAGGTAACCAATGATCTCCTACGGGCAATGGACTCTGGCGCATCATCACTTTTGCTGCTGCTGGACCTTAGTGCTGCATTTGACCCAGTGGACAATAATATCTTGCTAGAACGGTTGGAAAAATGGATTGGTCTCTCAGGAAACGTCCTCTTATGGTTCAGATCCTACCTCTCTGCGTTAAATATGGCGAATTGACATCTGAGCCATTTAGTGTTACTTGTGGGTTTCCGCAGGGTTCAGTGCTTGGCCCCCTTCTTTTCAGCATTTACATGCTTCCACTAGGTGATATTATTCGCAAGTATAATATCAGTTTCCATTGCTACGCAGATGACACTCAACTCTATCTCCCGATGGAGGACTCTGCCACACTAAACTGTGGAAATTTGGAGGCCTGCCTTACTGAGATAAAAGAGTCGATGTCACTCAATTTCCTGCGTCTTAACTATGAAAAGACTGAAATGTTAGTTATTGGTCTATCTAAGTCCCGTGACTTATTCTCTAAAACCGCTGTGAACATGGACAATTGCCACATCACACAGAGCGACTCACTTAAAAATGTAGGTGTCATTTTCGACCCCGATCTGTCCTTTCAAACACATGTGAAGAAAATTACTAGAACCGCTTTCTTCCATCTCCATAACATTGCTAAAATTCGTCCTATACTTTCTCAGTCGGATGCGGAAATCATAATTCACGCGTTTGTTACCTCCCGTCTCGACTACTGTAATGCACTACTTTCCGGTCTTCCGATGACCAGACTCAAGAGTCTTCAGCTGGTACAAAATGCTGCAGCGAGGCTTTTAACAAGGACAAAAAAGTACGATCACATCACCCCAATTTTGGCTAACCTGCATTGGCTCCCTGTTAGCCTAAGATGCGATTTTAAGGTTCTCCTATTAATATACAAAATCATACATGGACTTTCCCCCTCATATCTTTCAGATCTGATTTCCCCCTATGTCCCGGCCCGAAGCCTTCGTTCCGAGAGCGCCGGTCTCCTGGTGATCCCAAGAGCCAAGAAGTGTTCCGCTGGCTCGAGGGCGTTCTCCATCCGGGCACCGGTGTTGTGGAATGCTCTTCCCCCTGAGATCTGATCTGCAACCTCAGCGGAAATGTTTAAATCTAAGCTTAAAACTCACTTCTACTCTATAGCATACGAATAACCTAAACTTCTTATATGTAATAACTTGTGAAGCCCTTAGAGACTATTTGTGATTAAGGGCTATACAAATAAAAATGACTTGACTTGACTTGACTTGTTGTTTGTTGTTGTTTCAATGGTGTTCTTTTGTTGACTTGGTCTAAAATTTGATTTCGAAAGGCATTTAAAAAGTCTTAAAAACTCTTGAATTTTACTTGCCTTATGCTGTAGCAACCCTGGGTAGTGTTGTTAGGTATGCGTTTGGGGAACATGTGCATGCCGGAGGATTGCTCTACCCTGAAAGCTCGACTTGAGAACAAAAGTGACACTTGACCACTCACGCGTGGCCAGCAGTGTCAAAGTACGAAGGGGTGCGGGTGTTTTTGGAGCCATTAGCATGCCTCTGTGTTTTTTCCAATTTGTATTCGTGTTGAACTTTCTCTCTGGTAAATGCTGCAGTGATAAGCGCAGTGGTTGCGGGGGGTCACCGAGTGGCGCGGTACGGGATGTGTAAGTGTATTTTTCTAAGTTAGCACGTCATAATGTCAGGTTTGTTCCTTCCCAATTTAGTAAAACAACTGGAACCTTGTCAGCACCCCCCAAAAACTATGTTTCCCTGTCAAGCCCTAAACCTCACCTCCACACCCCACCTTCCACCGTACTGACCTCCTGACTCCTTCTAACGTACACAAAGCTCTCATTTGTCCACGCTGGTTAATGCTGGCCAAATAATCGCCTCACATCCAGTTGGGGGAGTGGGGCTTTGCTTTGCAGCATACTACAGGATTGTTACTTTGAGGGATTTAGCCTAAAGAGGGTGGGAGGACAGTCACTTATTCTCTGGTTCCTCACCGGGGGCGACTTTAAGTTCAGAGTGTGCGCTATGCACCGAGAACAGTAGTTGGCAAACTACGGCTTTTTCAATGGTCAAACTGTAATGACCATACATATGATAGTAAACACAGTATCACATTTAAAAACTGGATTTTGGGGGCCAACTTTGACCGCATTGTCTTTTGCGTGTCTACAAAAATACTACTACAGAAATCCTACAAATTCACAATAAAATTACTACAAAACTAAATATCATATTTAGTGCTTTAAAACAGGGACCTATTATAATATTTTGTTTTCATTCAGATACAAAAATAAATACTGTGGAATTACAACAAAAGTACTTCTGCAGTAATACCACGATACAAAAATGCTATTACATAAATATTACAACAGAAATACAACAAAAAATACAACTAAAGTAATATTGAAACAATTAAAGAAATACTACAAAGATGCTAGTACGGAAACACTTAAAAAATACGTTGACAGAAATACTACAAAAAGCAGTACAGTAATACTACAATGAATGAATGACTGAAACTTTTTTTAAACATGATCAAAAAAAAAGAACAAAGACAATGTTAACATCCCTCCATTATCTGTACCGCTTATCCTCAGTAGGGTCGCGGGGGTGCTGGAGCCCATCCCAGCTATCTTCGGGCAGTGGGCAGGGGACACCCTGAACTCGTCGCCAGCCAATCGCAGGGCACACAGAGACAGACAACTCACTCGCAACTAGGGACAATTTGAACCAGTCAATTAACCTAAAATGTATGCTTTTGGAATGTGGGAGGAAACCGGAGTGTCCGGAGGGAACCAACAGCAATACTATAACACTAAAATACTGTTAAAGAAATATTTTAACGGAAATACAAGAAAAAAATAAATACAACAAATATACTAGTATGGAAACACTTCAAATATACTCCTACAGGAATACTACAAAAGTACTACATTAATACTGTAATACAAGAACACTGCTACATTAATACAACAGAAATAATAAAAACTACAACTACAGTAGTATTGAAAGATACTAAAGAAATACAACAAAGATAGAAGAAAGGACAAACTTCAAAAATACTAATACAGAAATATTACAAAAATCACTACATTCATACTATAATACTAAAATACTGCTAGATTAATATTACTACAGGGATAAAACAAAATACTTCTATCGAAGCATTACAGTAGAAATACTACAAAAACACAAATATAGTGATACTACAAAAAAAACAGAAATACTACAAAATTGTGACTGCAGAAATACTAAAAAAATACAAAAAGAAAACAAATTTCCAGTCATACTTCAAATCTAAATATCAAAAGCGGTGCTAGGAATCAAATCGACTGAACCATTTTAAGGCAGTGGAGTATTTCCAACTTTGCGTTGTTCATAGTTTTGTTTATTTTTATTTTTAAAAAATCTCCCTTTTTTCATCATATTTAGGCGTATCCTGTCATCTATTAGGGGAAAGAGAATTTTATAAATACTATAATTTCTGGGGGTGCTATGTAGAATTTTGGTGTGCTTGAGCACCCCAAAAATGGGCCGGTTACGTCCATGCTCCTCACTGACCTTTTACTTTTGTTTTTGTCGGTGTTCAGAAGAAATTTTTACTTAAACTGGTGTTTTCAAATTAGTCTTTTAGGGTCAATTAATGTGTAGTAGGATTTTTTTCAATGTATCAAAAGCTATAAAAAAATAATATTCCCTTCACATCTAGTTGCTGTGCACCATACTAAAATACTGTTAATTTGAGGAATGCAGCCTAAGAGCAAGGGTAGGCACACTTTTTGAGTCGCCGGCCGCACAGGGTTAAAATGGGGCAAGACGTATAAAATGCACAACAAAAATAACATCGATGGTAACATGAATAAAAATAGTGTGATAACGATTTATAACCCAATCCTTTTTACTATAATTTATATTACTGGTAGCCAAGTCAAATCAAGTCATCTTTATTTATACTGCCCTTAGCAGAAGAAATCTCAAAAAGCTGTACAGACTTCTTCTTAATATCATACCATCCCCTGATTTAAAACCTACATTAGGGCAAGAAAACACTCAAAAACTTTGCATGAAGAAATTAAAAAACAGAGATAAGGTAATTCTTCTTCCAGGTTGACCAGGCTGCAATAGATGTGTCAAGGGCATAGGCAACAATGCACAGACATAATCAACATTAGATAGCCTAGATGGTAAGGCGCCCGCTTTGAGACTGGGAGGTCGGTGGTTCGCGCCCCGGCCGAGTCATTCCTAAGACTTAAAAAGTGGTCGGCGGCGCCCTCTGTTGGCTGCGGCTGCATCGGCTCGCTACAACGGGTCAGGTGCAATCGACATTTCGTTCTGTGTACATTGTTACACAGAATGACAATACAAGGAAATTATTATATTATTATTATAGGTCATGCATATGCATATGCATAGGATATACATATGTTTTAACCCAACAGTTATACTGAGGTTGCAAATGGAATTTCAGAACCCAGAACATTCCACCGCACAGGGGCATGAATAGAAAACACTTGAAACTGCAGTTCCATCAAAAAACAACGACGACCAGATAATAAAGGTGCTGTATTTGAGTCAGTGATTGTTCAAGCGGGAAACATCACTGACAGAAATTGCAAAAAAAATAAAAAAGGAACAGGAACCAAACCTAAGCACCGACACTTTGTCACAAGACTACCAGTGGTACAGGTGACATACAGTAAGGCATTAGAGCTCATCATTATCACACTATAGCTACCCGTGGTGCCAGAAACACTGATCTGCACAGTGTAATCTGAAAGGTTAAAGGGTCAGTAAGTAATATTTAGTGTCTCCAAGTGGTACAAAAAAAGTTACATTCAGTAAAAAGAAATAATAAAAAGCATTGATTCCAGTGTTTGGAGTTCGACATTTTCGAATCCCGTGACAACCAAAAACGTGCAACGTGTATCAGATTCAGATTTACATTCAGATTCAGATCTACTTTTATTGTCATTCTAGTACACATGTATACAGAACGAAATGTCGATACATCTGACCCGCACAGTTTCCTTGAATGTACAGATATAAATAAAATGTTGTATTGAGTTGTAGTATTGAGTGCTAATAATATACTAAATAATTATGGCTATGTATAGTATTTTACAGTAGCGCAAATAGTGCAAGAGGAGTAGCTAACCAGATGTGCAAAATGTGCAGTCAGGTAAACAAGTCAGGTAAACAGAACAATAACACTGTAACAATAACGCTGTAAGTACAATAGTGCAGAGAAACAGATGTGCAAGGAGTGGCTAGCTACAAAGAACTGCCAGTAGTGCAAAAAGTCAAACAAAACCCACAGATGTACAGATTAGCAGCAGTTTAGATTTACTATGTGTTTGAGTGACCATTTAACAGTCTAATGGCCAGGGGGACAAGACTATTGTGGAACCTGGTGGTCCTGCACCGCACACTGCAGTACCTCTTCCCCGAGGCTAGCAGAGTTGTTGTTCTTAGCTTGGGATAGGCAGCGCTTCTGGCCAATGTCCTGAATGGTGGGAAGAGAAGTCCCGATGATTTTCTCTGCTGTCCTCGTCACCCTCCTCAGAATACCCCAGTCGGTAGCGCTGAAGCTTCACACACGGTACACTCTGCATCCCATTTGTTTCGACCAAGACGGTGTGTGGGGAATTTCTTTTGGAGCTCATCTGTGAAGATGCCCTTTCGCTGAGGCATTCTCGTTTTCTCTTATTACTGAGCACAGCAGAACCAACAAGTGAGCAGGCTCCCAGGGAATACGTCTCAGGCAACAAATACAATTTATACTTTCAAAGATTTGAAATGTGATTACAAAGAAGCTTGATACGGCTGAAAAGATCAGGGATGAAATAAGTACATTTGCCATGACATAAATAGATGTGGTAATAGTTATAAGCAATGCTTTTCAAAGGTTGATGAATTACTGTGTTCCCACGTGGCAGTAGTGCTCTTGGAATGTATCGCCGTCAAAAAGTGAGAGAGTACCGTATATCTTTTTTGCCAGGGTGAGCGCCTTACTGACAGCATCTCAGACAAGTGTCTTAAAGTAGCCTGGGTCAGAGGTCATATTTGTGCATGTTTTTTGTCAGCTCTCAATTTGTGCCATCTTTCAACCAATTTGCCCCACTGCTAAGTAGTAGTTGGTTAGCATCGACTTGCAATGTTATAACTAGGAAGCATTGAAAGAAGAATGCAAAAACAGAAATTGGTTAACTCTTTAAAGTCATTATGATTGATCTTATTCGTGAGAGGAAAAGACAACATTTACTGACAGAGAAAACATGGATAAAAACAACGTAGAGCTTAACAATCAAATACTACACTACCTACCATTGGAGTGCATCCGTTCTCAAGATTAAGTGGGCTGTTTTTATTCCCCATCTACATTTATAAATCTAGGTTAAATGAATAAACGCAGCTTGATCGGTATCACCTTTGCGGAGCCAGTATGAAAAGGTGAGGTTATGTCGTGCCAGTTGTAGATATTTGGGATGAATGTGTGTTTATGGCATTTTCACATAGACCCACAGGACTGAGCTCAGGATTGGGAAATGGAAAAATATTTCCCATTGTCCTTTATGGCCGCTGAAGAACAGATCCATGTAGGGGTTTCAAGAAGATGTGAAATAAATGATCAGGAGGTGTTTGCATATAGGGTGGCACGGCAGCTGGGTGGTTAGTATATCCGCGGGACAGTTTTGAGGTCATGGGTTGAAAATCAGCTACCAGCCTTCCTGTGCGGAGTTTGCATGTTCTCCTCGTGCTTGCGTGGGTTTCCTCCAGGCACTCCGGTTTCGTCCCACATTCCAAAAACATGCATGTCAGGTTAATTGGCCAGTCCAAGTTGTCACTAGGTGTGAATGCGTGCGTGAGATGTCTGTCTTTGTGTGCCCTCTGTCTGGCTGGCAACCAGATCAGGGTGTCCCCTGCCCACTACCCAAAGATAGCTGGGATGGGCTGCAGCACCCCCGCAACCCTACTGAGGATAAGCAGTGCAGACAATGGATGGATGGATGTTTGCGTAACTGTAGCATGCTTTGTGTTTTTTTTTGTGTATTTTATATCTCACGGGAAATTCCGGGGGAAAAAGAGGCGGGATGTATGAGGTGTGCCCGAGTATCATCTCTGACCACATTAAAGCAAAGCCATTATCAGTGCTCTTGTATGACTCTTAGCCACAGCTGCATTTCCCAGTGAGGGTTCATTATGCTGGCAGGTGCCCTTTTCTTTTTCTTCTTTGCTTTTTTTTTCCTTTCATGAGCATACCAAAAACACAACACCCAAATATACAGGATGGAGAACGGAGAGCTGGTGGTCTTTTTTGTTAAAGTGGAGACCACATCAGCAACAACAAAAACATCAAAAGAAAACGTTTGTTTCAATGCTAAGAAGAAGTTGAAGATGAGGGAAGAGAAATGTAAATATTGATTTCCAAGTGTCAAATATGCTAGAGCAGTGTTAGAGTGGCCAAAGGTTCTACTGATCAGTGTTTCTCAACTGGTGGGTCACGATCCACTAGTGGGTCACAAATTCATTTTCAGTGGGCCTTTGCTTTGGCGGAGAATTGCTAATGAAAGAAAAAAAAACAGAGGGTCATATACACTCTTTACCATATGACAATCTCATCTCATCTCATTAGCCGTACCGCTTATCCTCAGTAGGGTCGCGGGGGGGCTGGAGCCCATCCCAGCAATCATCGGGCAGTGGGCAGGGGAAACTCTGAACTGGTTGCCAGCCAATCGCAGGGCACACAGGGACAGACAACTCATTCGCTCATTCACACCTAGGGACAATTTGGACCGGCCAATTCACCTGAAATGCATGTCTTTGGAATGTGGGAGGAAACCGGAGTGCCCGGAGGAAACCCACGCAAGCACGGGGAGAACATACAAACTCCGCACAGAAAGTCTGGAGCTGGATTTGAACCCACGACAGGTTCCCATGACATGAACTGTGCCGCACAAGCGCTAACCACTGCGCCGCCGTGCTGCCTCCATTTGACAATAATGTCCTGCAAATCTGAGTTGACACCTAAATATACAACGAAGCATTTATGAGGTACATTGAAAAAAAAACTACTAATGTAATGTGAATGTCTTGGATTTCAACACACACTGTATTATTTGACAACTAGACTGTATTGTGTAGTGCAGGACCAACTATTCAGCCTGGCTTTCTTTGCAGTCTTTTATAAACCATCCATAAAAGGTTTGCAGTGTTAAGACAACAGCGTTGTGACCTTGTATCTCACCATTGTAGCATTTTCAATGGACTTGCAGAGTTTTGTTAAAAAGAACTGTTGCGCTGTTAAAACAACTTCTAGTTGCTTCACCTTTTCACAGCATTCGTTTCCAGTTATCTTTTTCAGCATGTTTTGTCTGGCAGTGCCTCTTGATATTATATTATTTAAAAACAACCACAGTCTCTTGGCAAACTAGGAAAATGCAGGGATTTGGTGGAAAATACACTAATTTCTAATTGTCCTTGAAGCAACGGCCCTCACAGTCAACTTTCCTTTTTTATTTTCAGTCGCCATGTCAAAAATGGGCTGGGCTAAATTTTTCACAGAAAGCCAAGGGCAAAGTGGTCAAAAGGCTACTGTCAAAAGATGATTTTTTTTTTTTTTTTTTTTGTAAAAATATATTTTATACTAGGGTCAACATTACTTGCGGGCCACATGTTATTAATTTTACGACAGAGGACAGTAAAAACGTGATCAAGGGCCGTAACTGGTCCCCAGGCCGACTTTGGACATGGTTGCCCTAAACCCTAATCCTAAAACCACAACCCTGTGTTTATATGAAGAAGCCTGAATGGCCCGATATGGGTTGCGGGCTGTAGTTGCCCACCTGTGCTTTGGGTGCAGGCCTAACGTATTACGGAATAATTAATTACTGATTATTTTTTTTAATATCAATTCTTAATCATCTTATTTTGTGTAGAGACTTTTCAAAAAAGGATAATAGGGAACATTGGATTGTTTTCATCGAGACACTTGTAGAAAATCCGATTTGGCCCACCCTCACCCAGACCCTAGCCCCGGTGGCCCCCAAGTCAATTGAGTTTGAGACCCTTGTACATTAACCGTCAACCAACAAACAAAAGAAAGTGTTTTGCTGAAAACACATTGTAGGAGGCGTGCCCTAACCGAAATGTTATCGCGCTGCGGTTGGGTTTATTAACATAACAAAGAAAAATAACTGCAGGGATAAAACATGCAGTCATTAAGACTAATTGGATTAATTATATTTTCTAGTCATTAGTGCTCACAAATATGCTTTTATGTTGCAAAGCCATCTCTCCCCTCTAGTAATCCACCTGTGAGAGAATTTGCAGGGACCACAGTCCACGTACTTTTAAAGGTCAAAATGTCTCTTTGGCTTGTAAGGAGAAGTAAACAGGAGAGGAATAAGCCTCATGTCTTAAGGGGCCCTGTACCATAAATCCTTAGAATAAGAGTGACTCATCGTGAGCTTAAAAAAAATGCTGAAACCAGGTCAAGCTCAACCAGTGTTGGTTGTGTTACTGAAAAAAAAAAAGTAATTATTTACAGTACTAGTTACAGGCTTCGTACACGTTTCATGGCCGTTTCCTATGATTTAGGATCTTTTTGTGTCTATGGGCTGGTATCAACTGAAAATAATTCTACGATTGTGCTTCAACAATGCACAAAAAGCGCTCTAAAGGTGTTGGCGAGTAATTGAGTTCAATACGGAAGACAAAAAGGGGAAAAAAGTGCTGTATGTATAAAAGTTAGCCAAATTTGGACTAATTTTACTGCTATTGATTGCATCGAAGCGGAATGCAGTTAATCTTTCAAACAACTGCTGATCTTTTGTTTTTGTTTTATTTATGTTAATTAATATTTTTGTGTGTTTTATCAGAAGATCTCTGTCTAAAATGGTTTAAATAGAATTGTAAACAGTTATATATTTTGGGGGATTTGATGATTAATTAATAGCTCTGAAGAATTAAAACTTTTCATTTAGATTTCATTGTTTTGCATTTTCAGGGATTTTATGTTGTTTTGCTTTAAGTCTGTTCAGAATGTAAAATTGTTTTGTATTTTTGGGAGGAGATCTGTGAACATTTAAATTTGTATTTAATGTTTTCTTCAGGAATCCCCTGCAAAACATATGAAACTACTTTATTACTAAATAATTTGGTGCATAATGTTCTATTTATATTGATAATATATTATTAAATGGAAATAAATGTGAGAGCTATTCCGGAGCCAAAAGAAGCTTGCTTCTCTCAGTGAACTGAGCTAAAAGAGCCAGTTTTCTAAATAGAGTTGTCCTCTTGGGTGCGACAATTAGGGAGTGGTGACGCTCAACATCCATCCATCCTTATCTGCACCGCTTATCCTCAGTCGGTTCGCGGGGGTGCTGGAGCCCATCCCAGCTAACTTCGGGCAGTGGGCAGGGGACACCCTGAACTGGTTGCCAGCCAGTTGCAGGGCACACAGACAGAGAACTCACTCGCTCATTCACACCTAGGGACAATTTGGACCTGCCAATTAACCTGACATGCATGTTTTTGGAAAGTGGGAGGAAACCGGAGTGCCCGGAGGAAACCCACACAGGCACGGAGAGAACATGCAAGCTGCACACAGGAAGGTTTGATCTCATGACCTCAGAACACGCCCTAACCACTGCCCCGCCGTGCTGCCAGACGCTTAACATGACAAGGCCATAATGACACTGTCAACTTTTTTGATGCTTCTATTATAGTTTTATCTAAATGGGGAAAAAAAAAAGTTTAAAAAAAGTTTTTTCTTTTTCGTCTCTCTCACGCGTGTCAGCGTCCTCTTCACAAAATTTTTATTTTTATATTTCTTAATTTATTGCGTGGTCTATAGAGTCAGGCTGTCAAGAAACATGGCAATGGCAACAATTTCAAGCATTTTCCAGAACTTCACTCAAAATTGAAACATTTTCCTGACCTTTAAAACTCAAGATTAAAATTCAAGCATTTTCAAGGATTTCAGGCACCTGACGAACCCTGTGCAAGTCAGAAGAGGACATTTGGGGACAATAAAGACTTGCTTTCCCATGCTAATGACTGGCTAACAAGCCGATTAAAATTTCCTGGAGCTGTACTCGTTAGCCATGTTCTAGCACCCGTAAGAACCCTGTAATTACTTCATTTAGGAGTAATTTAGTTACCCCCCACATAACTGACACCAAAAAAGTATCATGTTACTCTGAAAGTCACTATCTAGTTACAAATTACTGTATATACACGCATAGAAGCAACTAAATGAAATAAATAGAAGAAAACGTACATACCAATCCGTGGAAGCAGTGAACCATTCATATCTCTTGGCTTTTCCAATCTTGAAAGCTTGCAAATGAACACTGCACTAAGACACTCCATTAGCATTGTGACTACAAGTTTCAAACCACTCGAAAATCTCCTTCTCCATCATCTTTTTTCTCCGGGGATGGTGTATTGAAAAGATATTTTTCAAAATAAAAAGACCAAAATTTGCCGCACTTTCACCCTAATTCTGTGCTCACCTTCGCCCCATTGATATTGTTGTTCCTGTATAAGCCAGGCCCCTGTCCACGTGCACCCTACCATTCGCTAATGGTGACACACAATCAAATATGCGTAAAAAAACTGCCCCCTGAATTAATTGTTTTTTTGGTTTCATTACGGCTTAAATGCGGGTACATGTGGTAGGGAGAGAATCAGAATATCAGTAGGATGAAATTCAGCGTTCAGACGGCGCCACAATAAGTATATTGAGTTCCTTACCATTGTGTTGCTGGTGAATTGAGGATTGTATATGACATCGCTAAAAGTGATTAGTATTAATGTAGCAATTTGAGAGGTATGAGTTGTCTGTGCTGGGTAAGCTGTATGGAAGAGTCTTGATGAGGAGAGTGAGAGGAAGAACAGATGAGGTGGTGATGGAGGAGCAGAGTGGTTTCAGGAAAGGAAGAAGTTGTGTGGATCAGGTGTTTGCAGTACGACAGGTGTGTGAGAAATATTTTGCAAAAGGGAAGGATGTTTATTTGGCTTTCATGGACTTGGAATAGGTGTATGACAGAGTTGATAGAGAGGTGTTGTGGCAGGTGATGATAATGCATGGAGTGGATGGAAAGATGTTGGAAGCATTGGAGAGTTTTTAATTTAGGTAGCAAAATAACGCACCACATTGTCACAGCAGGTAAGTTACAAAATATTATCAATAACCTGTTGCAGTACTCATTACCAAGAAAAGTAATTGCGTTTCACGAATACGTTCCACTATAACGCGTTAGTCCCATCACTGATTAGTACAGAACACAAAAGTCTGAATCAGAAGTGTTGGACACGTTAGGTAATTAGTTATAATGACTCACTACTTCTTCCAAAGACTAAGTTAGTAACTGAATTACTCCATAGTAAAAGCAACCAGTGACCAGGGAAATTAACTATTTACGTTACTTTAAAAAGAAGACGAATGTCAAGGAATTTAAAATTTTCCGAGCAAATACGAAGCACCGCAGTGACAATTTTGACTGGAGTTAACTTGTAGATATGGGAATTCACACGATTTTTAGAGAACTGTTTTATTTTCCGCTCGGCTCTTGCAGTTCCCAAATGGTTCTTGGAGTGTTTTTTGTTGCTTTAATAACTACATTACTCATTATCATGTAACATTATGCACAAAATAGCTTAAAAAGGGGGAAAATAAAGAAAAGAAACAAAAGAGAAAATACAATAACAAAAGGAAAAAAACTGATAAAAGAAGAAATAAGATTCAACTTTACAAACACACCAACACTAAAAAATACAGGAAATATTATTAAAACATGTATCATTTTACAGAAAAAAATGACAAAATACAAAACAATTGTGACCTTACTTATGTTCAACAAATTTAAAGTTAACAACATGAAATCCGCTAATAAATGCATATTGAACAATCACAAGAGAAAAAAGACGTCTCAAAGGGAACCAGCTGTTCAATGGTGGGACGTTTCGTTTGCGAACGACAAGTCGGGTGCCATCAAGGGATCACATTTTTCACGACGTTAGGCTCCCGTCCCAAGCCTTGTTCGGGCCTTGGCCAAGTCTAACTTTTGCAACATTTTGGTGTGAAATCCGATGTTTTGTGGAATTGTTCACTTTTCCAACTAAATTCAACTTGCATGTGGTCTCCTGTGACTTTTAGGCGTCTCCTGTTTGGACGCCACAAGTGCCTCGCTTGCGTTGAAATGGATACTTGACGTCACACGCAACGCGTCCCTGGTTTGCGTACGAATGGATGCCAACACTGCAGCCTATCTTGCATTTTGAAAGTAATTAGGCTACTTGAGGGTGAACAGCGTTGTCCCCCTAAATATTAATTAAATCCAAAACCTCACTTTCAATCCATTGAATGCTTTCTGTTTTCGCCCACCATAGTGCATGTTATTCTATGCTACACGGAAGGATATGGAAACTAAGCTTCCACGAGAGAATCGAAGATTAATGAATCAATAGTTCATGAGTGGAGGAAGCTGAAAAATGAACTTTATCAAGTTTTTACCTGCATGTTTTACTCTGTAATCAATACTTCAATCTACCACAAACTCAATTATGCTCCTATTATATTTTTGAATACGCACACTTGTATGCTAGTCTGTGTTTTCGTAAGGAGACCGCAGCAGAGGGCACCCGCGCCGTAACCTGCGGTGCGCCCTGAGTTGTGTTGACTACAGAAATAGAACCACCTCCAGAGACTGCACCTTTTAACGCAATGAGCATTATGGTCGGTTGACGTGTCAAGCATGTGTTTTCTAGTAATTCGTCAAACACCTTCAAAATTAGAGAGATTTTAAAAACGTAAAATTGCACTCTTCTAAAAGACATTAAACAAGAATTGATCTTAAATCTGTTTTTTTTAAATACTGTGCTTTATCTTGTGATTTTGCACAGGAATTTGCAAAATCTTGTTTTTTTATTTTCTTATTTGTTTATTTTTGTATTCATAGGGTGTTTTTTCACCATTAGACAAAAAACACATTGTCCCTTTAAGTATCAACACCTGAATCGTTCTTTGCAACCTAATGACAGACTAAACCACAAGAAAACAAAAAGACACAGAAAGTCCGTTTTGTAGTTACAAAATATTTTAAGAAAACATTTATTTGATGTAAACTGTACAGACCTCATTTATTTGGCTAGATAATTCTTAAACAGCAACTAAAATAGTGTTTTATTAAATAGAAAAACTGAAACAAAAATATAATTACAAACAAAAGTATTGACAAAGAGAATTAATTTCTTGAACCCTGATACAAATAAGCCTTTTGCAAATGGTCACAACAGTAATGTACATCCTAGAACAGGGGTGTCACAGTAATTTTAGCTGGGGGCCACATACAAGAAAAAAATCTCATCGGGCCAGACGTGGAGAGATTAAATAGAAAGAAAAAACGAGAGAGAGAGAGACAGAGAATGAGAGAGAGAGAGAGACAGAGACAGAGAGAGAGAGACAGAGAGAGAGAGTGGGGGAGAAAGAAAGAGAAATAGAAGGAAATAAAAAACAAAAGAGTTTTTCCTTGCCCGCATGCTGGTTTAAGATGCGGTAATTGTGTAATTTTGTAACTGTAATCCTGTGCAGTCCTTTGAGACATTTTTGTGATTAAGGACTATATAAATAAATTTGACTTGACTTGACTTGACTAGAAAGGAGAGAAATAGTACAGAGGAAAAGAAAGAGAAAAAAAAAGAGAAAGAAACTACAAGATAGATAAATAAATAAAGAGAAATAGAAAGTTAGGAAGAGAGAGAGGGACAAAGAGAGAAAAAAAAAGAGAGAGAGAGAAAGAGACAAATAGATTTATAAATAATAAGAGTGAGCAAAAGAAAAAATAAATGGCAAAAGAGAGTGAGAGAGTGAGAGAGAATAAAGAAAAACTGAGTAAGAAAGAGCAAATAAATGGAAAATGGCAGCTAAAAAGGCGGTGAAACGGAAGGAGAGAAAAATAAAGAAGACAAGAAGAAAGGAGTGAGGTAGAAAGAATGAGAGAATATGAAAGACAGAAAAAGACATAAAGAACGTGAGAAAAAGGAAAGAGCAAGAAAGGGAGAGAAAGAGAGAGAAAGCAAGAAAGAAAAAGAAAGAGACAGGAAAGAAATAGATTAAAAAAGTCAAATAGAGAGGAAGAGAAAAAAAAAGAAAACAAGAAAGAAAAAGAGCGAGAGAGAAAGAGAGAGACATACAGCTCCAATTGCTTTGCGAGTGGCGCCAGGCTTTGGCGACATCAAGAGGACATATTTAAAACTACAGCAATTTTCAACTTCGTCTCATGGGCCGGATTACAACCCTTGGCATACCTGATCAGGCCCGTGGGCCGTTTGTTTGACACCTTTGCTCTAGAACCATGCACTCCCGGTACAAAAGCGAACATCATGGCCTCTTTGGTTCCATTATATACGTTAAAAAACCCACACAAAAGTCAGTTTCTTTACTTCCTAAAAAAAATAAATTTTCAATGGCAGTTTTTGTTTAACTAGTCCTGCAACTTTTCAGTGCAAACATTACAACAATCATTCGCCTTAGGGCAGGACACAAAAGATAACATTTCAAGTATTGATTAAGAGTCGAGGGGGAAAGAGTGAAAGAGCAAACACAAGTCACAGAAAAAAAGAGCATTCAGTCAAACAGGGCGTCTTCTTGTCTGGGTATAGTTCACTTTACATTGCATAGCTCATGTGGCACTTATTTCGTGATATGACGGGACACTCAGTAGCCCTTGGAAGGTCATTCTTTATACAAGTGCTAATCAGGGTGTGCGTTTGAGTTTATTTCCAGTGCTGCACTGCACTGCAGACAGTGGCCAGGTAAAACTGCTTGCTTTTACAAAAAAAGCCCTAATGTGCAGGGGGAATGAATTCTTGTGCCTCTAAGATTTGCCTAAATCAGAGGTCTCTTAACCCTGAGGACAACTGAGGTGCCTGAAGACCTGTTCTAAAAAAAGCTCAACAGTGCTGGGTTTGAAAAATGTAGCTGGAATGCTTGTCTAGGCTTGAAATTTTTGCCACGTCTCTTGGGTTGTCTGTTGGGCTCAGGTTGGGGCTTTTAATGAGGGTTTTAAATGTATTTGATGGTTCCCAAAATGGGATTGGTGAAGGGGTAATGTGGTATTAAACTGAATTGAGGATATATGGGGTCAACGCTAAGGTAACACTTAGAGTTAGGTGTAGGTTTAGGAAGTTTTGAGCTCTATATTAGGGTTCTAAACTGAATTTGGTTTACGGTTTCAACTGGATTTAGGCTAGGGTTACAGCTAGAGTGAATTGTAGGCCTAGGGTTAGGACGAAGGGTCTGGGCTCCATGTTTGGGTTTTAAACCGGTTTTGGGGTTCCAAAATAAGGTAATAACATAGTAACAACATAGTATTAGCCCGATAACTTGTCATTATGTAGAAATGCATATCAAACCAAGTGCCCTTTGCGCTAATAAGTACCAAAAGTAGCTATCAGTTTGAAAAATGTTGGAGACCCTTTGGTCCAAATCCATTTAATAGAGAATTAAGGCATCTAATTAGTAGTCACTCAATGAACAGCAATTCTGTGATGAACTGTCTTCAGACCAGGGATTATTAAAGGCAGGGGGGTGCAGAGCAGTGTCACACTCAAGGGATAAACACAAATACTTATTAAATAATTCTAAATTGTATGTTGGCGTTCTTTTCATAGCTTTTCCCTTAGTTGCGCTGCTTGCGATCATATTAAAGCATTTAACTAATCACAATACAGCCATTACTTGTTGCCTTTATCAGAAATCTACCCGGAGGCTTTCACTATTAGTTCTGCCGAGCCTGAGAAATAAAATAAGATCAGAGGTGGACAACTGGGGCATCGAGGGCCGCAGGCATGCATCTTTTTAAAGGTTTCTCTTCTCCAAATTATGTGATTTAATTTATCAGTTTGTTAGTAAGCTGTGCAGGAGCTTGTTCATGATTATGGTCATTGGAATCACTTTACTTAAGGGAAACCTCCAAAAACATGAAGGATATGCGGACCTTGATGACCGAGTTGCCCACCTCTTACTAAGCCTTTATACCACAAGTAAGCGTAGATTGTGTCTAAGTAAGTTTTTAATGTATTTGAAGCCTGCAGTCATCTTCTGTGTGTGTTTGTGTGTGTAATTTTATTGTAATTTCATGTCAAAATATGTCACTTATTATCTTCCCAAAACAACAAATGATTTCTCGGGTTTTCATTTTTTTGTATGAATGGGGAAGCCAACGAAATATTTTAGTTTTTTTTTCCTCCCTTTAAAACAAGGGCCTCCAACTTCCAGGTTGCTCCCTAAGCAAACCTGAGTAGTCTGCAGACAGATTCTGGAAATAGCTCACCAGTGATTGGTCATTGTGATTTCATAGGAAATCTGATTTTTAATTGGCATGAAGTTTTAGTGCAGGGGTCAGAAATGTTCTTTACATATGTACTATTAATCACAATGTTAAGAGCGGGGGTGATATAGAACGTATAAATCACTGAAAAATGTGGTTTATTCTAGGCCTGGGCGATAAAATCATAATTATCGTCATTTAATTTTTGCCGATGTATATCGTCAAAACGTTCCATAAAAGTCGATAACATTAACTATGATTACTCCACCTGAACACGAAAGAAGATGGGGGCACTAATACGATTAAAACGCAAGTTCGGGACCGACATTCAGGAGTGGAAGAAAGTGACGAGGACCAGCCAATCATTTTGCAGGAATACCGGCAGAGAGGTTCACACAAAGTGAATGCGAAAGGACTTCAACATGGTAAGAACGAGTGATAAAGAGTTGAAGGATAACATCCAGCATATACAGAGGAGGAATGCTAAAGAAGCCGTAGACAAGAGAGGTCCCTCATCTTCAGTTGTTTGAATGTATTTTGGCTACTTAGAGTCTTATTAAATAAAATTAAAAAAAAAAAAAAAACAGAGCGGCGATGTGCACTATAAACTTTGCCGACAACATGTGTCAACCAAAACGGGCAACATGACAAATGTCTTTTCCCACTCAATCCTTAAGTGGTGTTAAGGTCTCCAGTGACCTGTTACAAGGTTATAAAACTAATGATTGATGTGTCACGGGGGCTAAAAATAAAATACAATGGTAATGTATGGTTATGGATGCATATAATGTTTGTTAGGGTGTTGTATTATATATATTTAGTAATATTCCTTACTTTTGGTGGTCAGGACTGAGTTAGACCCTGTGTCAAAATTGACCCGCTAACAACAGTTAGTGATGCCAATTCCTAACACAAAATAACACGCTAAAGAAAAAAAAAATTGTCTCAAACGAGTGCTAGCGGACGTTCAACAAGCACTGGGCCAGTCCAAGCAGCAACAATTGGCTAGTTAGCATGGCGCTACCTGTGTATCCCTACAAGCAGCTCTCCCCTTTGAGAGGGTACTGAGTTCCGGTGGTAACATAGTGACTTGTCACAGAGTAGCATTAAAGCATGATTCTTTCGATGGACTGACTTTTCTGGTTCGTAACCTTTAGGACAGGGGTCGGGAACTATTTTTGACTCAGCGAACCATAAAAGCAAAATATTTTGGTTTTATCTGGGAAAAATCCATACCTTTTATTTTGAGACAAAATTCAACAAAACCACTCAACAAGCTCTCCAGACTAAAACATATTTTATTTCACTGTATGACATTTGATGATCTGATCAAATTTATGAAATAAGATGAATGCTGGAGCCTCTGTCACAAATGTCAACAAATATACCACTTTAAACCTGTCTCTCTTCCACAATTACTTAAGATGGTTGAGGCTCATTCTGACCTTCATTTTTTTCATAAATAATGATTTCAATTATTTTGTAAAAGAGTATACAAAATTCTGCAAACAAGATCCTGACTTATTTACTTTCTGCGGGAACGTTGCAGGGCGAGAGACAGGATGAGTGCTTGAGGTTTTTTCTTAACTCCACCCATCCCTACCACTCACCTAACTGCTATGGATGCTCTACTGGTGTTTTGTCTTATTTACAGCTTGTTACGTGGATTTTCATAAAAAGGTATCTCAACAGTGAACACGGGTTATTAAATGAACTTCTACATAAAGGATTTCTTAAAAATGCAGTGTTCTCGTTTGCTCGCGTCCCTGCGTCCTTGACGCATCATTTTTGCTGGGGACGCATAGTGTCAAATCAACGTGCGTCCCCAGTACGCAACTTTTTGGACACAAAATTGTCATTATTCCCCGATTCCTTTTTTTTTACTAACTAAGATTTACCGCACTCCAAACTTTTCGTCAGGCAGATTATTGTTTTGGTCTCGCACCAATCTCAGCAAACTAGATCTCGTTGTTTCGAGATTACGTCATTGTTTTGGTGGTTGTCGAGTGAAACAGAAGTATACGTCCGTACAAACAGTTGGTATTAGGTGCAAATCAACAAAAAAATGGTAATTTCTTTAGTGTCAGTAAGAAGTCGAAACATAATACAGAAAGTGGTAACATTGGCAATAATTACGGCACGAATTAACGGCGGAGAAATTCTTCATAAGATCGCGCCGGCAAGGGAAAACGTGTGTTGAAGCAAACTATTCGACGACAGAAAATAAACAAAAGAATACCCCTATCAAGAAAATGACTTTTCTGCCAAAATGGACTAAATTATATTCCTGGTGACGCTAAGAGGAGCATGATATTGAAGGATACATGTTCTGTGTTGCGAGCACCCAGCAACACAACAACACCAGCTTATCAAGGTGCCTCTTACCAAACAATTGGACCTTGAGAAGGCATACAACTGTGGTGGGACAGCAAACCACGAAAAAGATATGAAATGAAAAATCTGAAGTGATTAAAACTGCATGAATATCGATACTAATATTTCAGCAATATTAATTTGTATAATGTACAATATTTTTGAGAACTGAAAAATCTGAAGTGATAACTGCCTTGTATAACCAATTAAGTGTGATGATTAAAATTGAATGAAAATAGATTTATATAATATATTTGTCGCCGATTTAAAATTTAAACCTCAATAAATAATACAATAAATTTTGGGGACCCATAGATCTCTGTCGGGACCCATAGATTTTTGGGCATGCGAGTCTCCGGGACCCACACTTTTCAGAGGTAAAATGAACACTGGATATGTACAGCCAAAAATAGTTTTTTGGTGTGACACCTTGACTGTAAACTGTATGTAAAAATATGCCTTATATGTACTGGACAGTACCATTGTAGTATCAGTGATTATATGCATTTGTGTGCATTTCAACATGTTTGGATGATCCAAGTTTAAAATGATAGGGAAAACTTTTGCATGCAACAATTTCATCTCTGCGCCATACATACTCATGAAGAGAGCCATACATGGCTCATGAGCCATAAATTCCGGACCCCTACTTTAAAGCAATAGCTGTTATGTTTGTTTGTTTATAAAATTTTTGGAACTGAACATTTTCTTATGTCTATTTATTTTGTTAATATTGTCAGACAACTTAAGACTTGCATGCAAAAAATGTTTTAACATGTTGCTGAGTGTAAAAACAATAGTTTGTTTATTCATGGTCATTTAATTTTGGGGGATTGCTAGTCTACCTACGATTATGTACAATGTTCTGCATTTTGATTACCTCATTTTCTTAACTCTTAATTTTGTTCATTGTCCCTCATACTTGTGAAATACTGTGTAGTAGATTGTCACTGTGTGTCTTTGTTCTGACATTAAAGATTCTTTAAAACGGAATCTGGTTTTGTCAACTTTCGCTTAGGGGCAAAAATCAGACGTACAGTGTGAAAGAAAAAAATAAATGGTAAATGATCTGCATTTATATAGCGCTTTTCAAGTCAATGAAGACCTCCCAAAGCGCTTTACAATGTGCTTCACATCCGTTCACACACACACACACCAATAGGGAGTCAGCCATGCAAAGCGCCTAAATACGTGATGTATATCGATATTGACAGATAAGAAATAATTTTTGTCATGTTGCCCAGGCCTAGGTGATTTCCCCTATAGTTATGTTGGTTCATTGTGTTTTAATATTGGACACCTGCAAAAGAGATTTCATACGATGCCAGTTTGTCATTTCTACAATTACTGTGCACTGTTGTCTGTTCTTTTGACTATTACACCATTGTCACGATCGGCTAGTCATATTGTTGTTCTTTGAATACCACACCCTTGAGGGCGATCTTCTTTTGTAACCTCAAAGATGTAATAAAAAAGAAAGCGCTCAAAGAAGGTTCTTTAAAACAGGTTTCTTATCCGAAGGTTTCTCTTCCAGTCCAGCAAGTCCCAAATCCATTGATGGTTTCACTCCTTGTTTTGAGTGTTGTTTTAAGCGCTGCTGGTCTAAATCCACAAAAGGACAGTCAGACTGTGTCTGTCGGTGTTCTAGTGAAGTGCTTGTGTTCTCATTTGTGTAAGCTGATGAATTGTCCATCCTTTTAAAAAAAAGACAAAAATCCGCCATGTGCTCGGGGTCCTGAGTAACAGGCAATGGAATCAAAGGCTGATCATGTCACTCTCCTTAAATCTTCTCTCAAGTGGGGGTGTTGAGCTATTGCATTCAAAATATTAAAGAAGAGCAAAAGTACCATTTGGTGATCTTCATTCCCTTCTACTCCCAATGCAATGTGGTTAAAACTCAAGACAGCCTGCAAATCACTCAGTCTGATAAATACATACACTCATATGAAAAGGCCTTTTAGAGGCTTTAAAGATAATCAGTTGAACTCAGGCGCATCCACACTCCTCCACGATCATGTTGGGAACATCTCGCTTGACGATAGTGTACTCATCGTCAAAGTAGAGCATGGACATAGTACTCAGTTTGGTGGGAATGCAGCAGGAGTTGACCGAACCGGGGCTAATTCCTCTAATGCGGTACTGGTTTACCACGGCTGTGTGGAAGGATGACGCTGATCCCGGCACGCCGGCCATGTAAGCCGGGCAGTTGCCCTCGCAGTAGTTGCCGTAGTACCCTGCCGGTGCTATGATCCAATCGTTCCAGCCGATGAGACGGAAGTCGATGTAGAACTGCTGGCGGCAGCAGAGACCCCCACTGGTGCCATCACACTCCAGCCCCCGCTTGCGAATGCGGTGCTTTCCGTCTACTTGCCTGGCGCGAAGAACCAGAAACGGCCGGTGGGACGGGTCGCTCGGGTCCACCAGGACAGGAACCACCCTGGCCGTCTCGCATCCATCGCAGTGGACCTCGAGGTCTTGTCGACGGCTGCCTTTGACAAACACCGCCCGAACTGCTTCTAAGAGGGGGAAAGTATGCCAGCCGCTGCGTTTCAGCTCAATGCGCTTCTCCACCAGGGTCCAACGTCCCGACCCTCCCCCGCCGCCTCCTCCAGGGACTCCTTCTACACTGCTCGTGCTTCCGACGTCCTGGTAGCGGATCTTGACCGTCACTTTTCTTCTAAGACCTTTTTCAGGACCCGCCGGCAAAAGCCGAAAGAAGAGCCACATGTTAGCTTGGGACACATACAGGTTCTGGTTGCCTTCATTCGATATGAGGAAGTAGAGGCTGGAGGTGGAGGAGGTGTACTCATCTGCAAAGATGAATAAAAAGAAAATATTAAGTGCAAACATCAACACCGGCACCTCAAAAAATATCAGTGAGAGCAATTACTGTTTGATTCATTGCTCATTCGAGAAGATGGTTTAATCAACTGAAAAGGGAAAAAAATTTATCAAATGAACGAAAAGACAGTGACACAAATACGGGGGTTTAAAAAAACAGTGACAAGGACAGCAAAATGGAGAAGTAAATAAATATTTACTGACAAGACAATGAAAGCAACAGTGACAAGGACAGCATAATGGAGAAGTAAATAAATATTTGCTGACAAGATAATGAGATACACTGGTTGGTTGCACCAAACCAAGATAAAGGGTTAAGCCTGGAAATGTTTATTATTTTGGCTGAATTAAGCCTCAATTCGTTTGCATGAAAGCAAGTTATATTTAGCTGGGCACAGTTATTATGGTGATTTATTTTCAACAGCTAGCCTGCTCAAGGCCAAGCTAACAACCAGGCTAAGATTATCCCCTGGGATGCATCTGGAACTTCTCCTGTCAATAATGTGAAAGATTAATGGGTTTTACAGCATTTCTAATGGCTTTCTTGATATCTTACTTTATTCTAATTATCCAACATTAAAATGCTTTGTATTGGCTTTATTGTGATTTCATTCAACTCTGTTGACTTTATAATTGCAACAGTCATTTTCTGATCAATTTAATTTATATAGTTATTCATGGAGTAACATTTTCATCATGTGTTTTATTGTGTCAATTCTTAATTAATTCTTGTCCAATTGCCATCACAACTTTAGTGAATTTGTTAATATGTGTGCGTGTGTGGGTATGTGTTATTTTTTTTTTTGTGCAATTACAATTGAACATACACTGTATACTTTTTACTAAAAAGTGCATATGCAAAACTTTCGGACCTCACAAAAATGCTGGGTGGAGGATTGTCAAATGACAGCACAGGATACACACACAAACAAATAATAACAAAATTAACCCCACCCCTCTTAACCCAACCCTTCTAATCTATCCAGGTCATCTGAACAGATGTGAGAAAGTTTGGATATGGAATATTGAACTCTGTGCAGCACTTTAAACTGAATAGGCCCCAGACGAGCAGAGGTTGAATATTTTACCCTAGACATATACTGTATATGTTTTTTTTGTGTCTGTCCACTCCAAAAAAAAAAGGAAGAAGTTTGGACACGACCACCATTTTACCCAAGATGTGAAAAATGGTCCCCCAAAAAAGATGGATGCTTTTCAGTTGCTTTTCAACTTCCAGTGTCTATTTGTTTTGTTCTCTCCTTGGATTATTCTTGAAGTTATTCTTTTCCAAACGATATATATAGACAACTACATATTCTGGCTGTTCGTAACCCTATTTCAGGTGTTTTGCCTTCATCTGGACTCATTCTTTCTCCTTGAGTTTTCCATTCTCATGGGCCAATGACTATACCAAAATAGGGAATTGTCACCGAATGCGAATTCGAGGAATCGAGCTCTAATTCCAGCAGGCCAGGGTCGGGGCAGGTTTTTTTTTTTTTCAGACCTGATCTTACCTAAACCACCAAGAGGCACTTAATAATACATTGTTAGGATCGTGACCACAACCAAGAACCTTGAGGGGGTTCATTGAGTTCACTGTTAGCACCCCACTGAACCCCACCCATTCCCTCCTCCTTCCAGTGCAAGTACCCAAGGAATGACAGCACAAAGCCCCCTGTGAGGCACTGGGAGACAGCCTCACAGCAGCCCAGCAATGAAACACGTGGCTTTCAAGCAAAATGCATGATGGGGTGTGTGGTTGGGTAGCTGGGGAGCTTGAAATAAAAGCCATTTACATGACACAAGCCACTTTCTCAAAGGGTACAAAAAGGAAATCCAGAAGGTGATGGTAAGCTGAGTGGAGAGAGAAAAAAAAGTGCCAACGAGAGCTCAATTATGTCTTCAAATGCACCCAAAGACATTATGAAAGGTTTCTATTTCAGGAAACCTGGCTCAAGCTCTCAAGCAGAGAAGCGCCCTAAAAGTAGCCAAATTACATTGTTTGCAGACTTATTAGCGTTTGTCAGTGTCAATATGTGGCCACCAAAGATGGCTTGCTTTGAGAGACCTCTTTTTCATGTAAAGCACTACTTTCTTTTTCAGACTGGCTCAAACTCAAATCTCAGGCCTCTTAATATTGCTGGCTATGGGTAGGTGGTTCCATCCAAATATCGATATCAACCATACTGGAAAAGTACTTGGATTGAATTATACTACTTTCTTGGAATTGATACTGTCTTTCCCCCTAAACTTTTGCGGGGAGACCCAACAGAGGGGAGCAGGAATTGAGCAGTGGTGCCCAAAGTAACAATGAGATTCATTAACAAAACCAGGAAAAAGTAACAAACGCACATGGGAGCACAGAACAAATGACATGTTCTACCAAAAACAAACCTGACAAAGGCCAAACCAGGAACAATGACAGAAACCCAAAATGAAAAGTGCAAGGAACAAAGTAACTAACTAACAAGTGGGTATTAGACTACAAATAAAATGCCCAAACTAGAAATGAGAAACAGAAAATTGATGTAGCAATGACAGTTGAAATGAAACACAATGACCCGACCAATCAATACTATTTTCCTAGTATTGATATTGTCTTCCATTTTTGCGTTTTTGCAGGTGGACTTATTGAAGGGGAGAAAGAACTAAGACAAAATAGGGATGGATTTATTCACAAAACCAGGAACAAAGTAACAAACAAACAAGGAGCACAGAACAAGTGACATGTTTGAAAAAAAGCAAACCTGACAAAGTCCAATCCAGAAACAAAGACCGGAACCGGAAATGGAAAATGCAAGGAAGAAAGTAACAAAACTACTAAGTGTATGTGCAAACATGAAACTAAAACCAAATCAAATGTAGCAATTACAGTGGAAAGGAAATGCAATGACCCGCCAGTGTATGCTGTCCAAAATCTCATTATAAAGGTTCAAGATAATTAGAGGCAGGTGTTTGGTGATCAGTGTTGGGTATGTAACTTTAAAAAAAGTAATCAGTTATAGTTTCTCACTATTTCTTCCAAAAAGTAAATGATTTAGTAAATAAGTTACTCTACCTGACAAAATAACTATTTCTGTTACTTTAAAAAGCAGTTGGATGTCAAATAATTTGAAATTTTCTGAGCAGTATTTGAGTCAATTAATTAGAAAATAACAAAAAGGTAGTTAGGCTATAAAACCTTTTACCATTTATTGCACATCACCAGCAACACATTTATTCTATACTTGAAGTGCAACAAAAAGAAATAGTAAACAGTATAATAAAATAACAATCAGCAGTAAATAATATCAGGTGAGTCTAATAATCAAATCTAACTCTAAAGGTCAGTTGTAGAGATGATAATTCTGACTCTCCTTGAGAACAAGCTTTTTCGGGTTGGTTCAATAAAAAGAGCCCTGCTCTTTTGGCTCCCAAATTTCTATTCAGGTTGTGTTTGTTGTTTAATCCATATATCACCATGTAATATGTATTATTATGAATAACTTAAGAAGGGGTAAAATAAAGCAAAATTAACACTTAATATTCAACACTGAACAACATAGAAATAAATATCTATTAATCTACAAAGAAAGCGATAATATACAAAACAATTTGAACCTTTTATTTACACTCAACAAATCCAAAGTCAACAGGACAGCATCCCTGAAAAAAATACATTTTGACCAATCAGAAAGGAACAATATTGTCTCAAAGTTAACCGGCTCACAAAGCCGTTTCGTTCGCAAACGACATGAGTGAGTTGCCACTCTAGTCGTCATTAGCCTTTTTATTTCGGCAATTTAATAAATACTATATTCGGCATCGCTATCTTACTATATAAAAATCTCTGTTTTAAATGGTGACAAGATCCCAAAAGATGTGACGCAACGAACTCGGAAGAGAGCGGAAAACTGCTTTACTCAGAATAACGAACTGTTTTTGACCGTTAGTAACGATAACAGCATTGTAACGGTAGCAAGAGTTGGAATACACCGTTACTGAAAAAATAACGCCTTTACGTAACTGCGTTATTGCCAACACTGGTGGTGATTGGAGACATCAGTTCCGAAACCCGGTTAGCACCCTCCGGGGGAAGGTGGCATAACAGATCCTAACATTACAGTTTTAACTATCACTATAATAATGTTGCTATGGGTCCTAAGATGATACAATGTATAATGTATTTTTCAAATTTGATCGAATCTGTCATAATTGCCCTATTTGGAACACCTGTGGCAGCTTGATTGGCACCAACAGCCCGGACAACCTGATTGTTGGCCACACCCTTTTTAAGCCCCCGACTTCAGTTCAAACTTTGTCAGATCGTTGCGAGCTGTTGTGTTTCACTCAGTGAGCGGTCCCGTCCGACTTCATCCCTGTTAAAACCTGTTCCCTGCCTGATCCAGTTTTTCGACCCGTTTCCGAACCTGACTACGCCTGTTTTGCCTGCCGCCTGCCTATGACTACTATTACGAACTCGACATCACCTCTGATCTCCAGCCCTGGTCAAACGACGTGCCATTCCCGCCTGCCTTCTTCCGACACGAGAGTGTCACCTTCGCCTTCTTCAATCCCGCTCTCCGCCAGTCTTCGGATCAAGCAATCAAGCACGCCTTACTCTCGCTCTCTTTCAATAAAATCTGAGAAACGCATGCAATTGAGTCCTGAGTCCGTTCTGGTCTGTGACAGAACGATCTGACCCGACGTTTTTGATGGCCCTCCTTGGCTAAGGACGTTCAGGAGTGCGTCGGAGCTTGCCAGACCTGTGCCCGGATCAAGGTGTCTAATCGACCTCCTGCGGGGTTGCTACAACCCCTACCGGTTCCCAAACGCCCCTAGTCGCACATCTCAATGGACTTTGTAACTGGACTGCCTGCCTCGGAAGGGATGATGACTGTCGATTATAGACCGCTTCAGTAAAATGGTCCATTTTGTGGCGCTCCCTAAGCTACCTTCCGCAGGGGAAACTGCACAGGCGGTCCAGTTACAAGTCTTCCGGCTTCATGGGATACGTAAGGACATTGTTTCTGACCGAGGTCCCCAATTCGCCTCCAGCTTTTGGAAGGAGTTCTGCCGTCTTCTGGGGGCCTTGGTCAGCCTCTCCTCTGGCTTTCACCCACAGTCTAATGGTCAGTCCGAGCGGCTGAATCAGGAAATAGAGACAGCGCTTCGTTGTATGGCCTCCAGGGAGACCCTCTCTTGGGCCCGACAGTTGGTGTGGGTGGAGTACGCCCATAACTCCCTGACCAGCTCGTCCACTGGGAAGTCCCCCTTCCAGTGCGTATATGGTTACCAGCCACCTCTGTTCCCCAGCCAGGGTGAGGTCTCCTGCCCTTCGGCGTTTGCCAACGCCCGACGATGTCGCCGCACCTCGGCCCGGGCACGCGCCAATCTTCTACGGGCAGTCACAACACCTACTCTAACGGGGCCAACCGTAGAAGGGTCCCGGCTCCGGTGTACCAGGTGGGCCAACAAGTATGGTTGTCTTCCAGGGACTTTCCGCTGCGGGTGGAATCCAAGAAAATGGCCCCACGATTCCTGGGCCCCTTCCCGGTGGTAAAGGTCGTCAGTCCTACTGCAGTCAGACTTCGCCTGCCTGGTACCATGAGGGTCCATCCTACCTTCCACATGACCAGGATCAAGCCTGTCCGCCAGAGCCCGCTGGTTCCTGAGACTCCTCCTCCAGCCCCTCGCTTTCTGGAAGGTGATCCCATCGATACGGTACGTCGCCTTCTCCACTCTCGTCGTAGGGGAAGGGGATTCCACTACCTGGTGGACTGGGAGGGATACGGCCCGGAGGAGCGCTCGTGGGACTCGCTCGACAAATTCTGGACCGGTCTCTCATCACGGAGTTCCATCCTCAGCATCCGGACCAGCCTGGTCCTCGCCGAGGTCGTCATAGGGGTGCCTGTTCATCGTCTCCGTCTCCGCCTGGTCCCTCTTCCACCTCACCTCCTGATGATGACGATGGGGCTTCAGTCCGTTCCGAGGAGTTCTGATGCCTTTTTACCTGCCTGTTGGATTACCTGCCTGTTGGATTACCTGCCTGTTGGATTACTGGCCTGTTGGATTACTGGCCTGTTGGATTATCTGCCTGTTGGATTACCTGCCTTTTGGATTACCTGCCTGTTGGATTAATTTTTTGGTCAATGGGATTATTTTTTTTGTTTCTGTCTGTTGGATTATTTTTTTGTTCCTGTCTGTTGGATTACTTTTCTTTTTTTTTCGTTGGGACTTCTGGAGCCGTCCCTTGAAGGGGGGGTTCTGTCATAATTGCCCTATTTGGAACACCCGTGGCAGCTTGATTGGCGCCAACAGCCCGGACAAGCTGATTGGTGGCCACACCCTTCTTAAGCCCCCGACTTCAGTTCAAACTTTGTCAGATTGTTGCGAGCTGTTGTTTCACTCAGTGAGCGTTCCCGTCCGACTTCATCCCTGTTAAAACCTGTTTCCTGTCTGATTCCCGTTTTTCGACCCGTTTCCGAACCTGACTATGCCTGTTTTGCCTGCCGCCTGCCTATGACTACTATTGTTACTAATGCTAGCTGTAACATTGTCGGCAATGGGTTGGGCTGGCACAGCCAGCCCAAGTATCAGCGCAAGCTAGCTGTAAACACTGTCGACAATGCTAACTTCTTCATAGTAAAAACATTTGGTAATGGCTATATTTTAACAACTTCATATTTACAAATTATGCTAATGGACTCATGTTAATGAGTTATGCTAACAGATACATTCTAAAAAGTGATGCTAACGGCTAAATGCTAACTTCTTCATGCTAAAAAATTTTGGTAATGGCAATATTTTATCGACTTCATATTTACAAATTATGCTAATGGACTCAGACTGTTGATGAGTTAAGCTAATGAGTACATGCTAAAACGTGATGCTAACGGCTAAATGCTAACTTTTTCATGCTAAGAATTTTGGTAATGGCACCATTTTAACGACTTCATATTTACAAATTATTCTAATGGCCTCATGTTAATGAGTTATGCTAACAGATACATTCTAAAAAGTGATGCTAACGGCTAAATGCTAACTTCTTCACGCTAAAAAATTCTGGTTTTATCCAAGATGGCAGCGCGTATGGACGCGGCGGCTAGTTGCTGTCCAGCTAACCTTCTTTTTACTACCATTCTCTCATCTTTTTTGCTTTCTTTTTTGGACATATGCGTGGCCAATAAGACTTATAGTCGGGAGGAACTTATTCAATTGGGTGGCCATCTAAATTTCGACTTTTCGGGCACTTTTTACACTGCCTATTATACCCCGAACGAGCTACAAAGGCATCCGGCATCTCCATGGTCAGCCACTCCACCTACGAAATGACGGAGGCACTGTAAAGATAGAAAGCAAAAGCGGGGTTGTCGCGCGGGGAAGTGTGTGAAGCGTGCGAAGTCGAAGGAGCAAGAAGGACACGAAGATGTGACTGATTGCACCATTATTTCTTCACCGGTCAACTGACGTCTGAAACTAAACGCACCCAAACGGCGACATCTTGTGACGATCTCTACTAAGACTTTAGCTAAGTTAAACGATTCAGCAAAGCTAAAATTTGGTCTTTTAAATATTAGATCGCTTGCTCCTAAAGCTTTACTTGTTGATAATATTATTCGTGATTACAAACTTAACTTGATTGGTGTATGTGAAACTTGGTTGAGACAGGGTGAGTTTTTACCGTTAAATGAGGCTTCTCCTCAAGACTACGTGAGCAGCCTTGTAGCATGCCCTTTGAAGAAGGGTGGCGGTGTCGCGCTAATTTCCGAAAAAACACTCAAATTTACTCCTCGTACCTCTAATAATTACAAGGCGTTCGAGGCTCTTGTTATGCGATCCTCTCTATTGTCAATTTATGTAGTAACTATTTATTGCGCACCAGGACCATACTAATTTTTCTTAGATGAATTCCCTGAAGTAACCTATGCAGACAAAATAATAATTAATTGGGGGACTTTAACATTCATATGAACTTCCCACTCAGTTCACTTACTGTTGCGTTTCGGTCTCTAATTGATACATTTGGTTTTAATCAACTGGTTGATCTGCCAACTCATAAAGATGGAAACATGCTAGATTTGGTTCTGACTCGAGGAGTTTCAACTTCAAACATAACGGTGTTACAGTGTACTACTGTTATTGCTGATCACTATTTAGTTACATTCGAGGTGCTAGCTAAATGTAGTACTAAAAAAGCTGAAGGATTTAGCGGACGCAATATAAGCACTGGCACAGTTTCTGAGCTCTCTGATCTTCTTTCAGGACTAGTTGCGTCCTTTCCCTCATCCAAAGGCTCTATCGACTCACTCATGAATGAGTTTAATGCTACTCTGGCTAGTGTCCTGGACTCAGTAGCGCCCATACGGCTAAAATCACGACCTAAAAGACGCACGCCTTGGTTTACCGATAAAACTAGATCCCTTAAACAAGAATGCAGGAAATCCGAAAGAAAATGGCGCGCTACCAAGCTTTAAGTTTTCCATCAAACTTGGTGTGACAGCTTGTTAAACTATAAAGCGGCCCTTGCCTCGGCAAAATCAGCATACCTTTCGAAGGTGATTGCGTCACAAAAGAACAATCCCCAAGTACTTTTTGACACTGTAGCATCGCTTACAAGGCAACAGATTATCCCAGATAGTTCCACCCATTCAGCCCATGACTGAATGGTCTTCTTTAATAAGAAGATTCGATGCATACAGGATTAAATTGCTAAAGACAGTATCAATACAATACATACTAAAGGGCTGAAATCTATAGACGCACGACATGGTGGCTGTCCAGGGAATTTGTCCCGATTTAGTGAACTGTCACTTGATAATTTTAAACAGGTGGTGAATACAGCCAAATCGACGACTTGCCTGTTCGACCGGCTTCCAGGTTCGGTTTGCTTATTAAAGGTCTTTTTGGGGTCCTTGGACCTTCAGTTCTAAATATTATAAACATATCACTCTCCTCAGGTGTAGTTCCAACGGCTTTTAAGTCCGCTGTTATTAAACCTACACAGGAACGACCCAACCTTGATCCAGAAAGCTTATGTAATTATAGACCTGTGTCAAACCTACCGTTTCTTTCTAAAGTACTTGAAAAAGTAGTGGCACAGCAGCTGAATGATTTCATATCCGAGAACAATCTTTTTGAATCAATGCAATCAGGATTCAGGGCTAACCACTCTACTGAGACAGCTCTGATTAAGGTAACCAATGATCTCCTACTGGCAATGGACTCTGGCGCTTCATCACTTTTGCTGCTGCTGGATCTTAGTGCTGCTTTTGACACAGTGGACCATAATATCTTTTTGAACGGTTGGAAAAATGGATAGGTCTCTCAGGAACCGTACTCTCATGGTTCAGATCCTACCTCTTAGATAGGACGCACTGTGTTAAATATGGCGAAATGACATCTGAGCTCTTTAGTTTTACCTGTGGTGTTCCGCAGGGTTCAGTACTTGGCCCCTTCTTTTCAGCATTTACATGCTTCCATTAGGTGATATTATTCGCAAGTATAATATCAGTTTCCACTGCTACGCAGATGACACTCAACTATATCTTCCATTGGAGGAATCTGCCACACTAACTTGTGGAAATTTGGAGGCCTGCCTCACTGAGATAAAAGCGTGGATGTCACTCAATGTCTTGCGTCTTAACTCTGAAAAGACTGAAATGTTACTTATCGGTCCATCTAAATGCCGCGACTTGCTTCTCAAAAACTGCTGTGAACATTGACAAATGTCACATCACAAAGAGTGACTCAGTTAAAAATTTAGGAGTCATATTTGACCCTGATCTATCCTTTCAAACACATGTGAAGAAAATTACTAAAACCGCTTTCTTCCATCTTCATAACATTGCTAAAATTCGTCCTATACTGTCTCATTCGGATGCGGAGATTATAATTCAGGCGTTTGTTACCTCCCGTCTCGATTACTGTAATGCACTACTCTCCAGTCTCCCGAAGTCCAGAATCAAGAGTCTTCAGCTGGTACAAAATGCCGCAGCGAGGCTTTTAACTAGGACAAAAAAGTCTGATCACATCACGCCGATTTTGGCTAACCTGCATTGGCTCCCTGTTAGCCTAAGATGTGATTTCAAGGTTCTCTTAGTATTATACAAAATCATCCATGGACTTGCTCCCTCATATCTTACAGATCTGATTTCCCCCTATGTTTCGGTCCGAAGCCTTCGCTCTGAGAGCGCCGGTCTTCTGGTGATCCCGAGAGCCAAGAAGTGTTCAGCTGGTTCGAGAGCGTTCTCCATCCGGGCACCGGTGCTGTGGAATGCTCTTCGTCCTGAGATCCGAGCTGCAACCTCAGTGGAAATGTTTAAATCTAAGCTTAAGACTCACTTCTACTCTATAGCATATGAATAACCCATACTTTTCGTGGACAATATCTCTATATTATTTGTGATTGCAACATCCTTTGCTGTCTGGTAATCCTGGAAGGGGGATACCACAAGTGCGGTCCCCTCTCAAGGTTTCTTCATTTTCCTCATGTTGAGGTTTTTTGAGTTTTTTCTTGCCCTCATGTTGGTTCCAGATCAGGGGATGGTGTAATAATAGTCTGAAAAATAGTCTGTGTAATAACCTGTGAAGCCCTTTGAGACTCTTTGTGATTAAGGGCTATATAACTAAAAATGACTTGACTTGACTTGACTATTATGAACTCAACATCGCCTCTGATCTCCAGCCCTGGTCAAACGACGTGCCATTCCCGCCTGCCTTCAACGCCAGTCTTCGGATCAAGCAATCAAGCAAGCCTTACTCTCACTCTCTTTCAATAAAATCTGAGAAACGCATGCAATTGAGTCCTGAGTCTGTTCTGGTCTGTGACAGAATCATGTTTACACTTTATTTGAATTACTGACTTTATTTGTTATTATTGGAGGGTATTTTTGCTGACCTGTTGAAATAGTTATACAGTAGTTGTATTTTCTTTACATTCGGTTTTGGGGGTTTGACTCTTTTGACTTTTTCTTCTTTTTCAGCTTTTCAATTATATTTTATTTTTAAGTGTTTAAGGATTTCACATTGTAATGTTTCACTATTTGCAGTGTCGGAGTTTATTTTCTAAATATTGTGCAATGTAAGGGATTATATTTGTCATGTTGACATTGTTATATATGTATATGTTACGTTGCTGATTTTTTGGTACGATTCTTTTTGACTAGTGTTCCAAAACGATTGTTACAGAATCATTACAGATCGGTATCGATTGATACTACCCCGTATTCCCCTGGATCAGATCGATACTAAAATTACATGTATCGCCCACCCCTACTGATGGCTATCAAAGGCACAACAGCACAGTACACTATACTCATATGAGACACAAATGATTAAACTCCCCTCAGTACCAGGCAGTGATGGGCATGGCAGTATCATAAAGTGAACCAAATTATGAGATCTACCAATCAATCAACCAATCGATCAATCAATCAATAAATCATTCAGTCAATTAATCAATCAATCAATATGTATTTCCTAAACTACTATTTTTGTAGAGACTAGGGAGCAGGGCATTACACTCTTCTAATCAGAATGATGTCTGCCTGAGAGAGAAATTGTCCGACTCTGGCGTCGAGAAATAACGCCTCTTTTTGACTTTCAGGACTAATGACTAAGACTTCTGTTCAAAAAATTATCAAAACATATGATTTAATAACAATACTCTTTGTCTAAATACAGCTATTTTTGTTCAATATTCTCAGTGAACTGAAAATATCTGAACATTTACTCCAGATATGCAAAGTGCGGCAGTAAGTATAATAATGTAAAATCATTTTTGCGGTAAAATTTGCTGTTTTTACATTTCACATTAAAATAAAACAAGACGAGCATAAATGTAACAAGGAACTAACTTAAATTTAACTGGCATGAACAACCTTTTAGATTTTGTGTCGACTAATTTGCTATGTACAAATTAGCTAATTTTAACTTTGTGCTATATATGTAGGATAATAAAAACAGCAAGCTTCAAAGCTACAAAGGTAGACAGATAGCTAGCTAAAAATCATAGTTTTTGCTCATTCGCTTTAGAGATTGGAATTTAGTTTGTTGTATTTCTTGTTAAGCAAATAAATAAATAGATGACTACATTAAATTAATACACAAAATCATGCATGGACTTGCTCCCTCATATCTTTCAGATATAATTTCCCAATATGTTCCGGTCCGGAGCCTTCGCTCTGAAAATGCTGGTCTACTAGTGATCCCAAGAGCCAAGAAGAGATCTGCAGGTTCGAGAGCGTTCTCCATTCGGGCCCCGGTGCTGTGGAATGCTCTTCCCCTGAGATTCGATCTGCAACCTCAGTGGAAATGTTTAAATCTAAGCTTAAATCACACTTCTATTCAATAGCATATGAATAACCTATATTTTTTTTGTTGACAATATCTGTGTATTATTTGCCCTCATGTTGGTTTTAGATCAGGGGATGATGTCATAATAGTCTGTGGTTTGCAATAATCTTTGGTCTGTGCAGCCTTTTGAGACTCTTTGTGATTAAGGGCTATACAAATAAACATGACTTGACTTGACTTAATACACAAATAGATTTTTCATAATTTAAATAATTATCAATTTTGGGATAGAGGTTTTGTCCATGAAGCCCATGAACTGAAATTTATTTATTTGAATTTCTAAACTAACAACTTATCATCTTATAACTATGTTGTTACTGTATTATTACCTGGTTAATTTTTAAAAATAGGGGTTCATCAACAGGAAATCATTTTAGTAGAAAATCACATTGACACAGCTATTTTTTTAGAGCAGGTCTGCAGGTATGTCAACTCTTTTAGGAGGCACCCTGGTATCGGCAGGCACCACGTTGGAGACCTCTTGATATGTGGGACGATAAAAAACACAATGATAACATTTTAATAGCACATTTAACTAACCTAACTTTAACAGGCATGAAAAAACGTTTCTTTTAATTTGCTTTGTTATATTTGTAGTGCAAATACCACTCATTTTACGAGGACCTACACCCGTATATATTTTTTTCAAGGTTTTTTTTTCTACGTTGAAAGCTCACTGCGGCCTACAAAGGATATTCCATCTTTTAAACAACTAATGATCTCTTTGAGGACTTTTCTTTTCATGCATTATTCCAAAACGTTTTGAACTGGCCCCAACATGTTTTGCCTGACCCAGCCGAGTGAGGTTGCCGGTGAACATCATCACTTAGGACACCTGGGTGGGCTCGTGTGTGTGGATAATGGGTTGCTTCAGCGTGTTTTCACCTGCACCACGTGAGAAGGAAGGAGGCAGAGAAGCAACAAGTCATTACTCAAAACGGTGAAATGAGACGGCACATCGCAAGAAGGCCAAGGCGTGGCCACTGTGCAGTTATCCAGAACACGCAGGGTTCATTCACATTATTCATGGCCAATTTCAAGCACTTTTCAAGCACTTTCAAAGGCGTATTTTTAAATGTTTCCTGTGTACAGGGACGTTAGGTGTGTCAGAACCAGAACAGATGGTAGACCCAAATGCGTAACGTTTCACAACGAACTGCGGAAGCTGAGAAGTCAGGTATGGAAAAGCAAGCGCCAGCTATCCGGCGATCGCTGGGCAGGAGGATCAGCGAGCTCACGGGATCAGAGCGTGGTTGGAAGGCGGGAATGAGTTGAGTAGCCGGGACGGGCGATTTTAGCGTGCTCGATGGGCAGAAACGAGGTGAGTAGCCGGGACGGGCGATCTGAGCTTGGTCGATGGGCAGAAACGAGTCGAGTAGCCGGGTCGGGAAATCGGAGCGTGGTCGAAGGAAGGAAAAAGTCATGGAGCCGGAGACGATCGGGAAGCCAAGGGCAGATGAGCCAGAGTCAAATAGTGCTTGCCTTGCATGTGTGGAGGTTCGCTAACGGACTGACAAGGAGTAAATGGAAGCGTTGAGTTTAAATAGGAGGGGAACCAATCAAGCAATGAGCAGCAGCTGGCGCCAAACGAGCGGGCACAGGTGAGAGCAATGGGTAATCATGACAAGGTGTCCTAAAAGGCACTTTGAAATAAAATGATATATTGTTTATATTATAAACGCTTCACCATCTCCAGCTCTATTCTTCCCCCATTCGTGAACAAGACCCCGAGATACTCAAACTCCTCCATTTGGAGCATGACCTCATCCCTGACCTTTAGAGGGACCTATTTCTGCCTGAGAAGCACGGTCTCTGACCCTGTGCTGATCTTCATCTCGGCAGCTTCCAATTCACCCGCAAACCGCTTGGTGAGATCACGGCTTAAGAAAGCATGCATTACCACATCATATTTACTAAGCAGAGATGAAATACTAAAGCCGCAAATCAGACCTTGTTCTACTCCTCAGAATTCTGTTCAAAGCGTTTATGAACAGAATCTCTGACAAAGAGCACCCATTGGGGAGTCCAAACCTCACTGAAATGAATCCATTTTAGTGCTGGCTTTGTGGAACAAACTCTGGCACCAGTCATACAGGGACCAAACAACCTGGGTCAGACTGTCCAGTACCCCTTACACCCTGAGTACTCCCATAGGACTCCCCAAGGAACACTGTTGAATGCCTTCTCCAACATCACAAAGCACATGTAGACAAGTTGGAAAGGAAGGGAGAGAAGAAGAGAAAAACAAATCAATAAGAAAGCAAAAATGTGTAATGTTCATTCAACTAAATTGATTTGTTTAAGCCATTATCTTGAATCTGACAACATGCTGTGAAACTGAAACTGAAACATATACATGAATATTTGATTTCATTTCAAGTTACGTATGTATATATACATTAGAGGTTGACCAATTATCGGGCGGGCCAATTAATGGAACCGATATTTGGGAATTTGTTCGAAGATTGGGATCAGAATTTTTATTTATTCAACAGGCCGTTTATTTAGGCTCAGATACAGCTGAGCCTTTCTCTCCCTTTCTCATGCCTTCTGTCTCACACGCTACCCAACCCGCACCTTCCGAGTGGATATCACATCATCCAGGAGCGAAGCCACTGAAGCCGGAATAATAACGTTAGAGCAGAGTAAACACCTGCAGCTCTGCAAAACAGTCCTGACATGCCTGTGAGTCAAAACTGCTGATAATATTGAGATTTTAAAGTCTGCTGTAGAATATCATGTGTGTGATTAAGAGATTTTTTTAGGGAAGCACACGTATTAGCTCTCAACATTAGTCCATCAATTAAGCATATGTGTTTGTGATTGAGAGAGAGCATAAAAGGCACAGTAAAGTTGAAGGCTGAGTGATAAGCTTTTACCATAACATTATTTCATCAATCTGGCTATTAAAGAGCCAATAAAGTTTTATTTGAATGTATATTTTTTTCTTTTTGCATTATTAAAAATGTATTATGCCAATTTATATGCTTTTACAGTAAATAAACATTGTCTTTTAATATCAGTTATTGGCCTCCACTTAATTCTAATAATCAGTATCAGCATCGGCCCTGAAAAACCCATACTGGTCGATCCTTAATATACATATTGTTGTTTCATTATTATGACTGCGTTAACGTGATTCCAACAAGAATTAAGTCAGCCCTTTTTTCAATTTTTATTTTGATTGCAGGGCTGCACGGCAGATGAGTGGTTAGTGCGTCTGTGGCACAGTTCTGAGGTCACGGGATCAAATCCAGCTACCAGCCTTCCAGTGCTGAGTTTGCATGTTCTCCCCATGCTTGCGGGGTTTTCTCAGGGCACTTCGGTTTCCTCGCACATTCCGAAAACATGCATGCCAGGTTGATTGGTCGGTTGAAATTGTCCCTAGGTGTGTATGAGCAAGTGAGTTGTCTGTCCTTGTGTGCCCTGCGACTGGCTGGCAACCAGTTCATAGTGTCTCCTGCCCACTGCCCAAAGGCAGCTGGCTTTTGATTGCATTGTGAATTTTTGGATTTTTAAGGTTCACTGCATCACCAAAAAAAGACAAAATAGGTTGGAAAAAAAAGACTTCAAACCAAATATGTTTGATGGTAAACTGTTTGCACCACAAGTATCAAACTCATGGCCCGCAAACAAAATGTGGCCCGCAACTTCATTCTATGTGGCTGGCGACACTATGCTGAGAAAAGCACAAGCTGTCCCTAGGCTTGAATCGGGCCAAAGCCAGGTGCCACTCTCAAAGCACCTACTATAGCTTTATTTGTTGACTACCATTAATCAACTAGAGAACATTGAGGAAACCCATCTCAATGTTATTGTACTTGAAATAAAAGTTTTAAGGCAATAATAAAAATACAAATTTTAAATAAGAAAATACACCAGTGTCTCTGCAGAAGTGTAAAGAAGCCTTTGCTCAAGGGTCGGAAACCTAACCTTACTTATATGGATTTTTTCACAAGTTCTAATGGCTAAGCACATTTTTATTTAATGGCTCATTAGGAGCCAATTGTCACTCGTGAGAAGTCAAGACATTGCCTACTAATTGATGGCTTCAGTCGAGTATTTATAGGACATTTTAACTACAGTTTGCAGTCAATGTGTCACACCTACAGACCCCGTTTTGGCTGTGAATCGCTAAATAATTATTCATATGAAAGCTCATTAAACAATCCATATTCGTTGTCATGACATGCTATTACAAAAAGCCACATACATTTTTAAAAACCCTGAAGCAATAGCAGAGCACCCAGTGCAATTCGATTGGGTGAGTGACAGGAATGGGCGGAGCTACACAAAGGGCGCGCGGACTTCTTCTTTGCCCAGCGCCGTCTGCACTGAAGGTACCCTGGTTTGCATTATTTTGTGACATTCCTACAAAATAACTTTGCTTGCTCCTTGTTTTGAAACCATTATTCAGGACAAAAATGACGGTCAAGTGAGCTTCAACACTCTAATTGCAGGAGGGAGACACGTTTAAGTAGTATTATATTGAAATCGGAAACACGCTCTGGTATTTTAATTATTTTATAGAACGTCAGACAGTGAAATAAAATGTGCTGAGGAATTAGCTTTTGTCTGGATAGCCGTTTTGGCAGTTTTGTTGAACTTTGTCTTTAAATATATGGTGTGGCATTTGAAAAAAATAAATCAAAATATTTTTGCTTTTATGGCTTTTTGGGTCAAAGAGGTTCCAATATACAGGTTAACATTTTCTTTAAAAATAAAATTAAAAACAGAGATACTTTTATAACCTTAAAGTAATCAATTAAATTAGCGTTTGTATGCTATTTTTGAATCTTTCTAGTCTGCATCCGTTTCCCCAAATGAAATGTAGAGGAAATACATTTAATTATCCATCCATCCATCCATTGTCTTCCGCTTATCCAAGGTCGGGTCGCGGGGGCAGCAGCGTTAAAAGGGAAGCCCAGACGTCCCTATCCCCAGCCACCTCCTCCAGCTCATCCGACGGGACCCCGAGGCGTTCTCAAGCCAGCCGAGAGACATAGTCTCTCCAACGTGTCCTGGGTCGCCCCCGGGGCCTCCTGCCGGTGGGACATGCCCGGAACACCTCCCGAGGGAGGCATCCAGGAGGCATCCTTATTAGATGCCCGAGCCACCTCAATTGGCTCCTCTCAACGCGGAGGAGCAGTGGCTCTACACCGAGTCCCTCCCGGAGGACTGAGCTTCTCACCTTATCTCTAAGGGAGAACCCAGCCACCCTGCGGAGGAAACTAATTTCGGCCACTTGGGATCGTGTTCTTTCGGTCATGACCCAAAGTTCATGACCATAGGTGAGGGACATTTAATTATTGATTTGCTTTTTGCTTTTAGAAGGGCACTGTTAAAAATACACTCCAAAAGATTAAGTCTTAATGAAGAAAACTAAGTATTTCGGGGAAAAAAAAAACCTTAATAATTGATATATAGCTAAATCCTACATCCCTGAATCCTGATTGAATTGTGAGCCTGTGAAAAGTCCCCCAACTTTCCAGCTAAGGCACACTTTTTCTGCCATTAATTCACTAGTCTGGCCCCCATGAAAATGCTTTTTCCACCATGTGGTGACCAAGCTCCAACAGGTTTGACACCCTAGGTTTACTTGGGCAAAAATTATGTGTGGTTAATGAGGAACTCAGCCCTTGTGATGAATTTAATAAGTCCAAATAAGAACATAATCAAGTTTTTGTGTGTGTTTACACAGGCTTAAAAAAATCACAATATCAGCATTATCTCTATCTCAATCTCTACATGCAAACACATTAATAGCTCTTATATAAAACAATGCAAACACAACTTGTTAAAAGGTATCATGGGCTCCTAACAGTAATGAAATGATTGTACTATATTAGAATTGTAATTGTCTATATCAGGGGGTCGGTAACTTTTTTGACCCAAAGAGCCATTAAAGCAAAAATATAGAAAATATAAAACCGAAAGAGCCACACCCCATATTTTGAGACAACTTTCAGCAAAACCAACAAGTCAGCTCGCCAATAAAATATTGTTTTATTTCACTGTGTGACATTAGATGATTAGGATAAATGTATAAAATATAGGTAAGTCCAGAGCCTGTGTCACATATTGACAAATATACCACTTTAAATGTGTCTCCCTCTATCTATTCCTTAAGATTGTTCATTTAGACCTTAACTTTTTTCATGAATAATGGTTTCAAAACAAGGTTCAAGCAGAGTATTTTTTGTACAAATATCACTAAATACTGCAAATGAGGATACTGAGGTATTTCACTTTTGGTGCCCACGGCGCTGGGCAGAGAGAAGTGTGCTGTGTGTATGGAACCGCCCACCCCTTCCGCTCACCCAATGAAATTGCTCTGTGTGCTTGGTTTGCTCTTTACAGTTTTTCTGTGGGTTTTTAATATAAAGTATCCTGAAAAGTGAACATAATTATTTAATGACCTTTCTTTTAAAAGATTCCTTCGCAACGTACAGCAAATACGGGGTCTGTTGGTGTGACACCTTGTAGTGGGGAGCATGCTTTTTATATACTGGATCGAACGCTCCAGCTATTAATGCTTTGTTGATTGTACCACACCAGACTCTGTACCTATCAGCTTTAGAACATCATAGATCAAGAGCTTTGCATGAGTACAATTTTATCTCCGAGCAATATATGGCTCATGAGCCATAGGTTTGCAAATCCTGGTCTATAATGTAATCAATAACAACATCGTGAACATTGTTTACTATAAGATTAGACGTGGGACTTTGGTTTTCAAAGCGCAATGAACCAGCATCCATTCTTCAAGCTTTACTGGCTCTTTCCGGGCCTTGCCTTGGAGCTTTGCCCTAGCTGGCAGTTCTGTGGGTCGTAAGCCAGCTGGCCAGGAGACAAGCAGGGACCCAAGCCATCTTACTCTTACAATACCCTTTAAAAGGTGTGAGGAAGAATGGAGTTGAAGAGTGAAAACAAATAAATAGAAGCACAGGAGCCTGGTGGACATTTGGAATGACAAAAACATGCTATGCACAGGATTTGTACGGTTGCTTGAAATCCTTGAAAATGCTTGAATTTAATGTTAATGAATTCATATATATATATATATATATATATATATATATATATATATATATATATATATATATAATATATATATATATATATATATATATTTGGCTCCCCAGATTTATTTGTTTTTTTAATGATATATTATCAATAGTAACAAAACTTTATGCACCAAATTGTTTAGCATTTTGTGATTTCATTTGTTTTGCGGGGATCTCTGAAAACACATGAAATATAAAATAAGATATTCACAGATCTACAAAAAAAATAAAAATACAAAAAAATCAGATATTTACAAACCCCTGAAAATTAAAAAAAAAAGAAAATTATTAACTGTTCAGTGCTATAAACAAATGAAAAAATGCAAAACAATTGACTATTCGCAATTCAATTTTCAACAATTTTTTTCACCAATTTTGAGATCCCCGAAAACATGCAATTAAAATAAGTTGAACAAAAAGCAAAAGATCAGCAGTCGATTGAAAGATTGAATGCACTCTGCCTAGAAGCAATCAATATCATAAAAATGAGTCCAAATTAGCCTCAATTTTCTTTTGTATGCATAGAATACCTTCTTTTTCTTTGTGTTCTGTAGTGAACTCAATCGTTATCCAACACCTATAGACCCCTTTTCAAGTTTGTAAACAAGTGGGACATATTGAATCTGCGTGTGCTTCGTTGAAGCAGAATGGCAGAATTCTTGTCCATTTATAGAAGCATATTGACGCAAAAAGATCGTAAATCATAGATAGGAACAGAATCCCACAAATTACAATATGTGAT